>NW_027466089.1:2477500-2505000 GCF_046127955.1 Nelusetta ayraudi
TTTTCACCACATACCAAGCACAACGGAGTCGGTGCCGTTGCATCTCCGGTAAAAGTAAATCCAAATGAAAGATAGCTTTCATTGTATTGCCTCACGCCAGAAACTTTGCTCGACGTCACCGTCTTTGCCTCCACTCATACTAGGGCCTTCATCTGGGTCCGGATTTTGTCCAGGGTCCAGTTCAGAGTCAGCATTTTTCCTCTTCAAAAACTTATCCATCACTTTCAACCGTCGTCCCGCTATCCACAATCCACACACCTGTCGCTGCATCCATGCGTCACTAATTCGCTTGTCTCCAAGCGCAAGGCAATTAGCTACCTGCTGCTGCCACCTACTGGTATGGAAGAGTACTACATGATTACTCTGCCAGGCGCTAGACTGCACAGGCACACAAATGGGATAATTTCCCACGGCACACCTGACAATATCTCGCGGCACACAAACACTGGTTTACAGGAACGGGTGCGTATCAGAAAACGCTGGCAGTGTGTTTCCCGTGTCTTACTTCCGGTATAAAGTTCGCTTCAAAATTACAACAGAAATACTACCGAAAGATGCCAGTAGGTGGCAACGACGCTCTATAAATGCTTCTCTTAATGCAACAAATAAATGAAATGACTTTCATACTTACACCAACTGCTCTTAACCTATTTATTAAACAATTTAGACTTAAAGGCTTCTTTGTTGTTTCACCTTAACAGAACACTAATAATAATAATAATAATAATAATAATAATAATAATAATATTAAGAAATTGCCATTTACAAAACGTGCACATTTCTTTTAAACTTAAGTGTAGTTGTTTTCCATATCTATTGACGCAAATGACGTTAACCTTGCAATGAACGCAGCAACACTTGTACCTAATAACACTAATGATACAACAAATACACGTCAAAATGGTTGCAGTGAAAATGGATGCTTTTAATCATATCAGTATATAATATATAATATAATATAATATATAATATATCATATATTATACGATTGTATAAAGCGCTTTGAGACGCCTTTGGTTGTGATTTAGCGCTGTACAAATAAAAGTTTATTATTATCATTATTATTATTATTATTATTATATGTTTTGGCTCTTGCCAAGTAAAATTTCAGGAATTATTCTTTGTTTGTTTAGAATGTCGGACATGTATTCAGCGCTTTGTGATGAAGAGCTGGATGCCGTCATTGCAGAAATCCAACTCAGTCACCCAAACACAGGGTACAGAATGATGAGAGCATTCTGTACAAAATGTAGCTAAAAGTGCTTACATGGATGATTAAAAAAAGAATGGCGGTATATTTAAAAAAAGAAGGGGGGGTATTTAATAAATGAAATCATACCTTTTGTCAGCATTATCTGTGTTAACACGGATTTGTGCCTTTAATATTTTATGTAGTTTGTCTTTCTTTTTTTTTTGCTGTTGTTGTAGTTCAAAGAGTACGTGATTCCTTAAGAAGAGTGGACCCAATTGGGACTGAAGTGCGAGCCTTGGCCAATCGCACACTAAGACGGAGGCAGTATTCTGTTCCTGCACCAAATGCAATGTGGCACATAGATGGAAACCACAAATTAATACGGTATTTTTCAAAACTGTTTTTAAATACTTGAACAAATGAAACATTGAGATTTTCTACCCACTCCAAATCTTTTCATCTTTGTACCATACCTTTTTTGTGTCAAATAAGCTGTGCATGAACCTTTTTCAATTAGCTATCTGATGCCTTATATATTTTAGATTTCTCTTTCCATCTTCTCTCCCTTTTTTACCAAAAGCTGGAGATTTGTCATTCACGGTGGAATAGATGGCTTTAGCCGTTTAATTGTTTATCTGTCTGCTGCAATAAACAACCGAGCATCCACAGTGTTGGAAACAGGGGCGGTCCTAGAATTTTTTTCTTGGGGGGGCAAGCTCTGGGCACAGACGGGTGGCACACCGGAATGACATTTGTTTTGTTTTTTTTAAATGCCCTATGCCTTAGGTAATAATAAATGGTAGGCGGAGGTATGAATAATAGAACTATTTTATTTACCCAAATAATGCACAAAACAGTGTATCATCCAGCATTTAGTAATCTTATCTGACTGAGTAAAATGCTTTTTGTTTGTTTGAGTGGGTTGATCTGTGCTCCGGGAGAGTATACTGGTGTATCTAGTACTAGTAACCTAGTATTAGTTTCAGCAAGATAAACAAGTGTTTCATAGGTATCTATGTATCCTTGTTAACTTATAGAGATGGAAACCAACAACTGAGTTTAGTTATGAATGTTTGTTTTTTTTTAATTCATAACAGATACAAAGTGCATACACATGAAAAATCCCTTTGTGAGAATTATATTCAAGTTACCAAAGTTTGACTTATATTACAAGTACACAGTTTATATGTATTATTTACAAACAGGATTATGACAGCTGAATACGCTTGTTTTGGTGTTGACTACCTGCAGAATGCTGAATTGCAGATGATGGGCCCTCAACCTCATCATTGGGAAAAGTTCCTGGGAAAGGTTGTATAAATTACTCATAATGTCAATACAAGTATAACATCAACTCAACTTTTAATACTTATTCAAATGTTATCGATTTTAAAGACACCCTGCTTCCTTTCTTGACATTGTGGACATATCCTATTCACTTCATTTAAGCGTCTTATGTTATAGGCCACTTGTCTATCCATTAGCTCATAAAACAACAACCACACTTCCATTCAGCACCAATAAAGAGCATTAAAATAGACATAAAGTAATAAAACAGAATTTAATTAGATTAAATTAATATTGCCCATTCCACAGTCCAGAACAAAGCAGAGGTGGTGTGCGACTTTGAGTGTGACTGATTCAGGATGCAGTGACTGTAGTGATGGTGAGGTGAAGCCTCATGAGGCATTGAACCACTTGAGCCAACTGGTTCGAGAAACGGTTCATTTCACAAAGTTTCATGTGCACACGAAACCACCTACTGGCCAAATGTACAATCACAGGCAAGCTGTGTCTGAACCACGTGTGATGCATTGAATTTTTGTGTCTGTTATGTCTGTTGGGAATGACTATGAATTGCAAAAAATGAATGACCAAATAATTTCTGTACATAAATTATATATATATTTTTGGGTTTTTTTCTCACTTATTTATGATTATTTTATCGGTACTGATGCCAGTGGTTATGGGGATGCTCCAAACAAATTTTGTTGTTAACTTTGTTCAACAATGACAATAAATAAATAACTTGACTTGATAACTATGTGTATGATACATTTTTTGAATGTATTCTGTTTGTGCAATTTTTTTCTGAAAATGGCATGGGTGTAATCAGGCAGATGACAGTGAAAGTGATTGTGGGACTTGGAAAAGGGCATAGATCAGGGGTGCTCACACTTTTTCAACATGCAAGCTACTTTTAAAATGAGCAAGTCAAAAAGATCCACCTCCTATAAAACAGGAAAACATATTCATTCAGAAATATATTTGTAGTCTAATGATAAAGAAAGAAAGAGGATTAAATGGGTCAACATGTTCCCATGTGCATTTATGCTCATCATTGCACAGAAAACTCATGGTTTAAAATTGTTTAGGTTATATCTGCCTATGTTTGATTTTATCAATAAAAGTGTGTTTAAGTTAAGATGTTTTGCTGTATATTTTTGTGTTTTCCAGCGCATAGGTTGGGGATAATTGGTGTGTGTGTGTGTGTGTGTGTGTGTGTGTGTGTGTGTGTGTGTGTGTGTGTGTGTGTGTGTGTGTGTGTGTGTGTGTGTGTGTGTGTGTGTGTGTGTGTGTGTGTGTGTGTGTGTGTGTGTGAGTGATGCAGACGTTTTGCCAGCAGCATCTCCCAGCATCTTCGGCGCGTCTGTAGTGCGTGTGCACTTTGAAGCGCATTTTCCGAGCGAGGCGTCTCCATCAGTTTACGCCAGGATTGCAAGCTCACGCGACAACCCCGGTAGTTTTGCGTGTAAAACAACAGCGAAACTCTTTTTCCTGTCCCTGTCTGGTCTTTATTTGATCTGAATAGTGCCGAAGCCGATACGTCACATTTACCCTGGACACCCTTGTCCAGGGTGTCCCCTGCCTTCGCCCTAAGACAGCTGGGAGAGGCTCCAGCAGACCCCCGTGACCCTGAGTTCGGGACTAAGCGGGTATGGAAAATGAATGAATGAATGAATGTAAAGCACAGCACATATAAGAACAAAATCCAGCACATCGTACATTATGACCAAAATCAACCAGATCCACCGTGTTTTCTAATCCTGCCTGAACGATTCTACCTGCTGTAATTGACGCGGATCTCTCTCTCTCTCTCTCTCACACTCACTCCCTCTCTCCCTCTCTCTCTCCATGCGATAGACCCAAACTCCCTTCGCAATTGACCAGTAGATCGCGATGGACGTAATGGGCACCCCTAGCATAGATGCTTGTGTAAAATGGACATTGATGTACAGGACAGGGGGCTCCATCCTATCACCTCTCCTCTCCTCACTCTCTCCCTAAGCTCTCAAAACTATCTCCAAACTAAACGCTATCTAGTCTCAAACACTCCAAACTATAAACGCTATCAAAAATCTAGTAATCCAAACTCTCTCCAAATCTCAGTTGACTGCAACTCTCCTACAATAACCCCCATTTTGAATGGAGCCTGAGGGGTCTATATAAACCGTTAAAATATGAATTGCAGATATACATATATATATATATATATGTATATGTGTATAAATAAATATATATATATATATATATATATATATATATATATACATATATATGTATATGTATATATATTTATATGTATATATAAATATATATATATATGTATATGTATATATATTTATATATATGTGTGTATATATATATATAAATAAATAAATTTATATATGTGTATACATATATATATATATGTATGTATGTATGTATGTATGTATGTATGTATGTATGTATGTATGTATGTATGTATGTATGTATGTATGTATGTATGTATGTATGTATGTATATGTATATATATATGTACACTTCCATTAGGAAATAGTCAACATGAAATTTCGTCTTCTACTGACACCTGCTGGTCAAATTGAATAGTTGCAAATATTGTGAAGAAGTTGTCATCTAATTCTAATCCTAAACAATATGGCCATTCGAAGTGAAGTATCAAGACAATTAATCAGGTTTGTACTGCTTGATTGAACACATTCATCCCGTTCCAGTGCACTAAAACCCACTTCCCTTCAGGACCGTGTCAGCGAAGCCAAAACTTCCTTGAGTGACGCTGTTTCCCAGCATGCAATGCGAGCTAGCGATTCACAATACTATTTCATCACAAAAATGGATGTAAAAAATAAAAAGGGACGAAAAATGAAACTTCAGGAACACCAACCAATACAATGCAATACAAGCAGAACTGGGCTGAAGTATTATATTATGTACACCATAATACAGCCTTCTGGTGGACAAGCCATACTATTTAATCCATGTCCTCCTATGGTACTTCCGTGGGTGGAACCTCATCGTAGACTTCACTTGCTGGTTGCTCGTCACTCCACCAATCTTTGCGGTTGAGTTCGCAAGTGAACAGTCGTAGTTTGCTGCCGGAAATAATGCCCTACAAGTGGATGTGACCCTCACTGAACCCAATTCAGACGACTCTCCCTCCACTTTTCTTGTTTTGTATGAGCATTTAAAAAAAACAACAACATAATAATAATATGAATTTTGACCATGTATGTTTTGGAGTTCATTGAAAGAGGTTAATAATAAAATAAAAATATAATGTATATATATATATATATATGTGTATATATATATGTATAAATATATATATATATATATATATGTATATATATATATATATATATATATATATATATATGTATATATATATATATATATATATATATATATATATATATGTATATATATATATATGTATATATATATATAGTGTGTGTGTAACTTTAACTAACTTATCTATTTCTATCCATCTATCAAACTTACTATCTAGGGATCTTGATATTGTGTTGGCAGATGCATTATCACGTGTACATGTGGACTAGCTGCAAAATTCTTATTTCGGGGGAACTGAGGTTTTTCTTGTTTAGTTTTGTTTGTAGGTATGTTAATAGGGTTTAGTTCTTAAGAGAGGGGGTGTTATGACCCACAGGTGGATCTAGGTGCCTCTATCTAAATAACTATTACCAATTTTAAACGTTTAGTTTTTTACTACTACACAAATGTAAAGTCAAACAACATACGCTTACAGAAACTCACACAACAAAATATGAATTAAAATGTGTAAAACAAAAAGAAAAAAAAATCAGCATTCAGATAACAGTTTTGTCCTTTAGTGAAGATTGACAATGAGAAAAACCAAGAGCCTCATCTTTGTGCGGCTGATCCTGTTTCTTCTCTCTGTAAATATCTGCCCTGTTTTGGAGAAGATTCTCTCTGAGGGGACTGATGTTGCTACAATGCACAGTCTCCATGCCATCACATGTGTAAGGCGTCGGTAAATTGAAGCCTGCAGTTTGCAGTTGCAGCTGTTGCACGACAAAACGGGTCAACCAACCCGACAAACGACCCGGGTGATAATCGGCTCCGATCGGCTTGCGATGGAATAGGGACACCCAGGACAACACCACCTTTTTTTTTACCTGCCGCACGGAATGACGTTGAGCGTAACGTACGCTAAATCATAATATCGCGCCAGTCAAGGTCATATCGCGGGCCTGTCCCGCTCACCAGATATCCAAGAAGGTTGGTGAGGGCTGAGCGGGCAAAACCTTTGGTGACTAAGTACCGAAGGGGTGAATTTTTTCTCTACCTTTTTGCGCCTGAGTAAAAAAAGGGGGCACAGGGACGCCTGTGCAGCTACAAGTAATAAGTCTAGACAGGGATGGGGAAGAACCAGAGCAAAGTGGCTGCTGCAGTTCCCCAGGGGGGACAAATTGTGGACGACATGCGGAAAAAATACGGTCCAGATTGTCTTGATATGTTGGATGTTTGGGTTGAAAAGTATGGTTTCCCAGAGGGGGGATCACTGAGTATGGAGGAATTAAGAAACCTCCGGGATAAACTGAATATAGCCGAGGGAAAGGTTACAAAAAAGAAAAACCCAAACAGGTGGGAGATTCAAATCATCAAAGATCATGAAAGGTGTTTTTCATTCTGGAAACCTGAAGCAGAGGTCAGGGACAGGAAACAAGTAAAGAAACGTGTGAACAACGCTGGGCGCTGGAGCACAGGGGTGACAGAGATAACGGCAGAGGGTGCACACGCTCACACACACTCCCCAGAGGAGGGAGAAAAGGAGCCGCTCACACACGAGCATTCAAATGCACCAAATCGTCTGTATCCTTCTCTTACAGGCCCGAGGGACCCTCTCCTGGACATGCCTGTCTTCCCTCCACCCGCCTTCCCTCATCCAACGCTACCACCGTACAACCCTGCGCACTCCAGCACCGACGCCGCAGCGTCGCCACGTTCATCAGGACTGCCGTCAACCAAACGGCCAGCCTCATCACTGCTTTCAGACAAGGGCTGCTCCCCCAGATCGCCAAAGCAGTTAACAGAAGCTGCTGCGTGGCGATTGAAGATGCCCGGCTGACAGAGGTCCGACGTCATGCAGTGCACGCTGAGAGGCTTCTGCAGGAGGCCAGCGATGCAGAGGACAAGAAGATAAAGCGTGCCTCCCTCACCATGATGAAGCACCTCAGTGACACGGCGAGACGGCCCGACAGGAACAACGACAACCGACGAAGGGCGACTAGCGGAAACAGAGGCGAAAAGGGGGCGTGCCACATCTGCGGCCGAATGGGTCATTGGGCCAGAGAATGCCCTGACAAAGGAAGAACCATGCCCACCGCAGCCAAGAGAGTGATCGCGAGGACCGGAAAAGAGGATCCAGAGGGGACCAGGACGTGTTTATGTAGCATAATTGTGGCAAAGCACTGTTCCTGCTTTTGTTGTGGTTTGTGGCGTGTGTGAGAGTGATCAGTGAGCAGGGTGCAGTTACCCACTTCTACCAGTGGAGGTCGTGTTCGCCCCGGGGAATAACGCTAGAGAGGTCTCTCAAGTGGCTCGTGAGACCTATGCGGAGCGAACCGTCGTTGCGGACGTTAACGTGTGTGTTATCTGTTGTGCTTCCACAGGTGAGAAGGGGAAATGGTTGAAAATAAGAGCAAACGTATGTGTGGCTGTTTCGTAATTGAAGTCTGAGATCGAGGGTATGTGAGTTAAATTTACGTTTTGAATGTATCGTCTCTGAGTGATTACCTAGCGAAGAGGAAACAACGGCTAGCCCGTTGCTAGGTTACCAGGAGGCGGGGTTGACGCTCGGTTATGTTAGTGTTCGTTTAACGTTATGGGATGTTTATTCAGTAGAAATGTGAATATTTAAACGTATACGAGTAAGATTGAATGTGGGAAACGACACGATTAATAAGTTCAAGTCGAAGTCGGGTATGGATCTGTGTTTTGAAATGTAAAAAGTAGATAACGCTCGAGAGGAAGTCTCTCAAGTGGCTCGTGAGACCTATGCGGAGCGAACCGTAGTAGCGGACGTTAACATGTGTGTTGTCTATTGTGCTTCCACAGAAAACCAAAATCAAAGCTTCTAAAGAAACAAAGAAAAACAAAAATAAATGTGTCTTCGCAACATTACCATGCTACATTTACGTTTGACTATCTGCTTTAATATAAAACCACAACAAATGTGTTTTATAATTGTCTTTATATAATCTACAAACGTATTAGTATGATCCAGGGAAAATTCCTTGTTTGTTTGTTTGCGAAACTCATTGGAAGAATGAAGAAAATCTGTTTGATTGTTATTGTCATGAACATGAATCACAAAACATATGTGTATATATATATATATATATATATATATATATATATATATATATATATATATATATATATATATATATATTATTAGTAGTAGTAGTAGTATTATTATCATTATTATTATTATTATTATTATTATTATTTTTCCATGTGTCACTTTAACAGAGACAACACCAGCTGTAATTACTATGTTTGGTTGCATTTCCCTGGCAGGCAAAGATAGATGGAAGAGACATCCTTCTGGGTGGAAAATGGGACTGGCTTGTCTGTGGATGGTGGAGGCTCGCTGGGCTCATCAATCCGTCCATCCATTCACCTTGTTCGTCTCATCCTGACTGCAGCACGCCACTGTGGAGGCTTGACATAACACACATTAGATTAATAACAGAAAAGCAAAATGTGACTGATGGTGTATTATTTAGTGTGCTTCAGTTATAATTCTCATAATGACTATTTTGCTGGCTTCAGACAATATATATAATTGTCCTGTCTTAGTTAAAAGCCCACTCACCACGACAAGAAGCAGGCCAAGAGTGGGAACACAAACACAGACCAGAAACGAAAAGGGAAATCCAGACAAGACTACAAAAAACACAAACACAAATAACACATAATATCACTTTGACCACTATCTTTTTTCACAAGAACTTTTATTTCTTTACAAATTGAACCTTAGATTGTGTCACAACAAACTAAATAAACCCTTGAAACAGCCAACAAAACATGAAATAACACTTCATCAATATTATGAGTATCTTCATAAATGATTTCAAGATAACTTTCAACACTTTCTTACAATTTTTTTTTTACGTCTGCCGTAACGATTTTCAAGTTTTTTTCATGTGAATATTTTAACATTGAACATGTTAACTGAACAGTCAATGTAAAATCCCTTCATTGTTGCTCTGACCTCTTCATCATTTGTGACCTCTTCATCATTGGTGATCTCTACATCATTTGTGACCTCTACATGTACATCAGACACAGTATGGCTGTCACATGGTTCCTGAATCACGAGAAAACTGTCTTCTTCAAAGATCTCTGACACCTCTTTAAATTTTTTAGAATATGTGTGGTCAAAGATTTGATCAAAATCACGTGTGTGTGTGGGTGTGTGTGTGACTCACTTACCTTTTGTTTGGTAGCCATGCTCTTACCTGATTTGAAGAAACTAAAAATGGTTGGTACAGCTGTTGAAGTTAGGCACTTTCTCTCACCACGCAAAATGAAAGATTTCTCCTCAAAGTGAAGAGCACACAGCCTGGAGTTGTCATTGGGTGTCCAGTTTTTTCTTCTCACATTTTCCACCCATTTGTGCAACCTTTTTCTGTCCCCAAAAGGAAAGCTGTAAAAAGCAAAACGTTACAAATTTTTTTTTGTGTAATTTTACTTAAAATTGGGTATGCAAACATATTTAACTCATTTAAGCTTGAACACAATGCAGACAGTTGTGCAGAAAGTTTAGTGTTAGCTAAAATATCGGGCACACAGACGTACTTATTATGTATACATTTCTTTCCATTGTAACAGGTCACTACAAGATCTGCAATCCATTACCTAGAATTGGTTTTCCTTAAACTGATGTACAGGATTACTAATCTGACTTTGATGGGCAAATTTGACAACAGAATACAATTATGAAGCACTAAAACACAGGACCACAAAACAATTAAATGCATGATGAAATAATGATATGCTTTGTTAAATGAAATAAAATGGCATTTTCAACTGCCCGGACCTGGGACCTTTCTGTATGGAGTTTGCATGTTCTCCCTATGTCTGCGTGGGTTCTCTCTGGGTTCTCCGGCTTCCTCCCACACTCCAAAAACATGCACGTGAGGTCAATTGAACGTTCTAAATTGTCCGTAGGTGTGCATGTGAGTGTGAATGGTTGTTTGTCTCTATGTGGCCCTGCGATGAACTGGCGACTTGTCCAGGGTGTCACCCTGCCTTCGCCCTAAGACAGCTGGGATAGGCTCCAGCAGACCCCCGTGACCCTGAATAGGAATAAGCGGGTAGAGAAGATGAATGAATGAAATCTTTATTGAATGAATGACACATTTTATTTCACTCGTCGTTTATGTAATTATTATTTTTTGCTCCATAGCGTTCATGATTCAGCATTACATGTTAAGCGTGATGAATTGCATGAAAAGAGAGAGCACTCGCTGATAAATTAACATGGTGTGCTGTTTAATTCCATGAGGACGACAAAATATTTTCAAATTTGTGTTAGCTACACACACACGGACGTACGTACGTAAAAACGTCAGCGGCATAAAAGTTCCTTACAGTCATTTCATTAATCATTCTTACCGAAGTAACGTGGGTCCTTTGCACCCTTTGCCTGTTGATCGGGTGACACAGTTAATTGCAGCACAGGTCGGCATTTTCTCGAACACTGTAGAGAAACCAAAAGTTGACCAGTCGACAGGTGCAAGAGAAAGGGAGGAACTTTCAAGATCGTTCAGTTTTTATTTTTTATTTTTTAGTTCTGATGAAATAAATAGACCAATCATTTCATTACTTTGTCTGCTTTCAAAAGAGAGTTGCTTCAAAGAATTATCATTTATTATTCAGTGGCACATTGCTCACTTGTTTAATACACAAATAATAGTATATTATTATAATAATACTATTTTATTAATATAATAATCATCATCATCATCATCATCATCATCATCATCAAAATTTCCAAACAACAATCGTCAGTTGTTCCGTAAAAAATACATTCATTTCCACGTTGAATTTCGTACGGTTCGTGACGGTCTCCACACTGACACAACTGCGCATGCTCTATTATCCCATCAATGCGGAAGTCAAAAAGTTTTTGGGAGCCATGCGCTGGGTGAGCAACTTCATTGAAAGGAATGGGACGCCATCTTGGACTCTGGGGGCTTGCCGCACTGTCACGCAGGTTGTGACGTAGCGGGCCGGCGACGCACAGGTATGATGTGAATGATTGACAGCTACCATTCGTTCCTGTTAGCGAGAGGATTAAAAACAAACAGACACCATAATGGCATCAAAAAGGAGTTATCCCTGCGGTGCGGAAAAACGGAAGGAAAAGAAAACTGATCAAGAAAAACTTGCAAAGGGGAAAGGTAAGTTATTTGTTTGTGATGTGGGCTGGAGAGGTGGAGGTGAAACGCTGTTGTCCCCCCCCAAGTTTGTTTATTTGTCCTGCTAGCCAGCTAGCTAGCGTCGGATAAATGTTAGCTGGCTGGCTAATATTTGTTCGTCATGAATCAGCGTTTTTGTTTGTTTTATGAAAGTTGACCATGTCCTGTCAAGTTGGCCTATCCTGCCATGGGAATGACTGATTGACTCCACACCCGTTTATTCACATTCTAACAGGGAGGGAGGGAGGGAGGGCATGTTGTAGTTGTTGTTGTAGTCAGTCCCCTGTTATTGTTCAGTGGAAGTTGTCTCTCACATATTTGACTCTTAATGTTATTTTAGCCTTAACTTAGGATGAATTTACTACGCTTAGTTTGTATTTTGTAGGCCCTTCATTAGAAATGTGCTACTGTTTTATAATTCAAAGAAATATTTTATGGAAATACTTTATTTGGCATGGTGTTGACTATTTTAGACTGTTGTGGTAGTGGGTCATTTATCTTAGTTTTATTACTTTAACTAGTACAGTGTGTAAAGAAATGCCAAAAACTCTTAAAAGTGACAGTTTTGTAATTGGGTAAAAGCTTTAAAGGGACACTGCAATCATAATGTTTAATTTAAAAACAAATGAATTTTTAATTTTCCTATATTACTGCAACATCACTGTAATAATAAAATAGGAAAATGTGCTTCTGATCTGTTTTGCTTGATGATCTAGTGAGCTTTGTCTCTGCAGGAGCAATTCTAAAATATGTTGGCGCTCCAGACATTGAGCCAGGACCAACACGTTCCTCAGAACCTCCTTCTGTCCAGGTGAATAATGTGTGTTATTCTTAGTAGCTAAGCTGATAAGTGTGGGACGAAGCTAAGGCAATTAAGCATTATTTTGATTGTTGGTTTGCTTTTTAGTGTTGCACTTGTTGGTTTGTTGGATTTTCTTATTTAAAGTAAGCAATTTTTTTTCTGAATACTCAATCTGTTGTATTTATTGACATATAGAGGATTCTTTTCCTAGTATTATAGTGTTTGTTTGTTTTTAAATCAGTTTAACTTGCCTGAGTTGCTCAACTGAAGATGTTTAATTTTACCTGTAGCCTGTTTTGCTCACGAGGTGTAATAGATTGTGGAATCTTAGTAGACCTTAGTAGACGCACGCTGCTGAGAGTGGCAGCGATCAGCTCCGATGACCGTGGTGCTTGTAAATAAGGCAAATGCGCCATCTAGTGGGACGCAACATGTTTATTCGTGTTGGAGCAATGACAAGTACTACTAACAAAACAAAAGATGCACAGGGTAAAAAAAATAATCATAAACTCAAGCCCAACAAAGATAACAGATGGGCATAACTGTACATAGTAATGATTAATAGTACTTCCAACATTTGTATATTTTACTTTCAACTCGAATTTGAACTATTCATCCCCTTTTTTCAGCAGCCATTAACACTAATAAATTAAATTAAATCAAAACAATAAATTAAAGCTGTAAGCAGCGTTTGCGGGACTGAGCCGCTGTGGCCGACGCGATGCCCGATGACCCCCGATGAGGCCTGACCCCTGTTGACGCCCGCAATTGACCCCCGTCCTCTGCCGACGCCCGGCGACATCTGCTGAAAGAAGTCTATGCAAATGATGCAGATTTCTCACCTCCATTTTTTTTTTTTGGAGGATGCTGTCAAATGTAAAATATAGGTCTTGATGAGACAAACACGTGGATGTTTGAATGATGTCTGTAGCACTTTTCTAAAGGAAACTGCAGGCATTTACAGTACAGTGTGTGTGTGTGTGGAAGTAGGGATGTGCGATACCACTATTTTTCCTTTCGATACGATACCAGGTGATACCAAGGCTAGTATCCCGATACCAATACAGATACCGATACTTTTAGATGTCTGTGTATATGAAAATGATGACTTTTACAACGAAAACTCGTGAATGTTATTATAAAAAATGTATTTTATACCTATGTATAAGAATTAAACAAGCTGCCAAATATCAGACTTTGTTTTAATTTTAATCAGAGAAATCAAATCAACAGGTCAACTGAAAATCTGAGCAAATCTCTCTCAAAAAAGAGAAAATAAGAACAGCTGCTCTCAATTCAATATAATTCTTTTTGGACCAGACAGAGTGGTCTTCAGGTTAGAACTTGACAGAATATGTCTGTCTCTTTGGGAGTCATCTATGAAAAATTTAAATATTCTTGATGTAAAAGGAAGTCTTTTTATGGGAAGTATAACTCACATACCACCACAAATAGACTAAATAGCAACAGTTTTACTTGAAATGTGCCATTTAAGTAATTTAATTATTATGCTTTTCCAACTTAAAAGTGACACTGAATTGTGTTAAAATGATGGCAGGAATGTGAGTTAAATTAACAAATACATATTGTGCTGGGAGGAAACATTTTTATCTAACTAAATAAATAAAATATGTTTTAATGAAAAATTGACAAACATTCTGGTATTTTATGTAAATTTATCTTATCTACGTCTATATGCCTGTGATGGTGGGAACTGGGATGTATTTTCACTCCATCTGGATATTGCCTTTCTCTCTGCAGTGCTGGTTGGAAATTGCGCTCACGTTGACGGGGGGGGGGGGGGACGCACGCTATCGCTGTCGCGCTACGCTAACGTGTCGGCAAACTTAACGTGCCAAGTTTCGTTGCAGGGGGGGGGGGGGACTGGACTCCAAGATGCTCCTGCTGATCACTGCTATGCTGGAGATGTGGCCTGTGATGTCTGCACTGGGAGGAAACTGAAGGCCCTCAAGTCCTGTCTGGTCTGTCGGGCCTCCTACTGTGACTCTCACCTCCAGCCTCATCGTGATGCTGCTCCCCTACAGAGACACAAGCTGGTGGAACCCAGCCAGCAGCTCCAGGAGAACATCTGCCCTCGTCATGATGAGGTGATGAAGATGTTCTGCCGCACTGATCAGAAGATCATCTGTGCTTTATGCTGTATGGATGAACATAAAGGTCATCAGACAGTGTCAGCAGCAGTACAGAGGCCTGGGAGGCAGAGAGAGCTGGAGGAGACCAGGCAGAAGATCCAGCAGAAGATCCAGCACACAGAGGAAGACCTGAAGGGGGTGGAGTCCATCAACGGCTCTGCTGATAAAGCAGTGAAGGACAGCGAGAAGATCCTCACCCAGATGATCCGTCTGCTGGAGAAAAGACGCTCTGAGGTGCAGCAGCAGGTCAGATCCACACAGGGGGCAGCAGTGAGTGGAGTCAAAGAGCTTGAGAAGAAGCTGGAGCAGGAGATGATGGAGCTGAAGAGGAGAGACGCTGAGCTGGAGAAGATCTCACACACACTGGACCACAGCCAGTTTCTCCACAGGTTCTCCTCACTGCCAGCACTCAGTCCGTCTCCAGACTCCTCCAGCCTGGAGATCCGTCCTCTGAGATACTTTGAGGACGTGGCAGCAGCTGTGACCAAGCTGAGAGATGAAATACAGCAAGTTCTGCAGAGTGCACAAACGTCTGTTATTATCTGAGGAGAACAGAAAAGTGACATTCATGGAGGAAGTTCAGTCTTATTGTGATCATCCAGACAGATTCACTGACAAGAAGCAGGTCCTGAGTAGAGAAGGTGTGACTGGACGATGTTACTGGGAGGTTGAGTGGAGAAGGGGGAGGGACTTCTGTGGTTTATTTTAGGGGGTTGGTGTAGCAGTGGCCTACAGGAACATTGGCAGAGCAGGAAGGTCAGAAGAAAGTAGATTTGGATTCAATTGCTGTGTCTCAATTCAGGTTCTGCATCCTTGAAGTGTGCATTTTGAAAGGAAGTTGCGTCATCGCATTGCGCGAAGGCTTGTCCCAATTCCCGAGGGTGTTTAGGACGCTCAAAATGCGCACTCGTAAATACGCACTTGTTTTAGCCGATTCCAAGGATACACCGCTACTATCCTTCGCGTACTTGGGTATCCCATGATGCTTTGCGTGCTGCTGCAAACCATCGTGGGATCCTGGGAAGTCAGCTGAAATTAGCGGCATGTACTGGTTAAGGCACGACATATAAATCTAAATATTGACGTTTCACATAAAGTATCCAGTTTTTAACGTAGGATTTTATTTATTTGAACATTCAACGGCATCGTTAGATGGCGAACCAATGGTTAGCGTGATACTATAAAAACGTCACTTCCGGGGTTGGCCAGCAGGAGGGAACGGCGGTGACGAAACGAGGAAATACGCCGAAGGCTAGACCGTCCCGAGTGGTTACCGGGGAGGCGGGGTTTGGTCCGTCCGGAACTTGGTCTCAAGGGTGCAGAACCTGAATTGAGACACAGCAAATGACAAATCCTGGAGTTTATATTGTTACTCAGGTGAATATTGGTTTCGTCACAACAACATCAGTACTCGTGTCTCAGGTCCTCGGTCCTCCAGAGTGGGAGTGTACCTGGACCACAGAGCAGGTCTTCTGTCCTTCTACAGCGTCTCTGGAACCATGGAGCTCCTCCACAGAGTCCAGACCTCCTTCACTCAGCCGCTACATGTTGGACTTTATGTTCCTTCAGGTTCTTCAGCTGAGTTGATGAAAGTGTGACTGAAGTCATCAGAGAGACTCTGAGCTGAATTCTCACCTTTGATTCTTCTTCTGTCTTGACGTTTGTTACCCAGTGTCTCCGGCTGTCAATCACAGGGTGGGCGGGGCCTGGACGCCACTTCCTGTTGGTGCTCCTGGTGACTGTTGTCCACCTGCTGGATGTTTGTGCCACGTTGTTTCTCTTCCTCTGCAGCCCATTCATCCCGCAGATTAATAATGTGTCATTAGTCCACATGACAACTTTATTACTGTGGAAACACAGCTGAGGTCTGTTTCCACTCTGGACCTTTCCACCCTGACCTTTGACCTTTCAACAACTCATCCATCTGATCAACCTTCTGACTCTTGATCCGTTTGTCAACAATTAGATGAATGCATGTAAATATTGTGAGAGAATTTTGTCTTTTGATTCTGCTTGTTGGCTCAATGTGACAACAGTCAATCAATAAGTCATGAAATATACCATCAGTCTATACTGCATAACAATGTCAAGTCAATGATCAACTGTTGAATTGAAGCAATAAAGCAACAAGACAATCCAGATAAAGTCTCTGCTTGTTGGTAGATTTCTCTTCTGTCAAGATCTCCATGTATTCACCACAGACATTTAGAAAGTCAACACCATGAAGACAAGATCAAAGTTTCAAAAGCACATCAGTCAATGTGGGAAACAGCTGATATTTATCTGGCATACACACAGACACACACACAGACACAGACAGACACACACACACACACACACACACACACACACACACACACACACACACACACACACACACACACCACTATTTTACAGAACAAGTAGAGAACGGGTACTTTACTGACTCACAGTGTATTTACTTTATTGCATCATAACCAATGTTCCCTCTAAGCTGCTTGCTTGCGCAATCGCGCACTACTTGCACATTCTCAGCGCACAAGGAAATCTATGTAGCACATAAAATAAAATTCAACAGAAACGTATTAATTAATAATTTTAGAGCTTTTATTAGGCGGCGCACCGCTACGCCTTCGGAATGATGTTTTTTTTTCTTCCAGCTGCACCGTATGAGTCCAAAAGGCAGAGAAAGTTTCCAGGCTGCAGCACCGCGCTGACATAGATTGCGTAACAAAGTGAAGAGGTGCCACTCCGCTCTATTTTCACTGGCTAACTGAAGCACACTGGCTTAACTTGTCTATTCAGAGAAGAGCTATCACTTCGGCTTATTTTTCAATCTATCACGCGCATGCCACTGCACATTGACGCAACATGACCCTCAGCCAGGCCACAACTGGACCTCAGCCAGGCCAAAGCAGGACTTTTCCTATGGTTAAAGCAGGACTCTCACATATAACACACTACACATCTCATCAACAACAAGATTTTGCTCTTTTTCATTTGAAGTGGGCTAAATCACTTCTATTCAAAGTAAACTCATGAAAATTGCTGCTGGAATTTGATTCTTTTAATAAACCATGTAACTTGCTATGATCCAAGGTTTTGAACAGGTGTGATACTGGTGTGTGGCCACAGCGTGCACATCTGATGTTGCCCACAGTGGTCCTCAGTGTGCTCAAGGAGCTTGTCTGGATGCCCAGACACATGGAAAATTAGAGGGAGCATTGATCATAACACCCATGATCATGTGAATTCATATATAGGGATTATATAATTCTATAAAATGTTATTTTTTATGTTGCCTGACAGCGCCACCTGGGGAGTTGCACCCCAGGAAATAGACTATAATAAAATTCCTCGGGCTACACAGGTTCGTTACGCTTTGAGATTTGAGAGGATGAGACGGACTTCCAAAGAAACAGCTTTATTCAATCATAATTTAAAATAGTTGACTCTTTTTTAAACACACCAAGGAAAATCTTTTTTTAAAAAACAATAAGACCAGGTTTAGCTGCCTGAGTGAGTGTCAAAAAAATAAGTACTATACCAAAAAGATTGTTCAACATCATAAGAAAATAAGGGGAGCAGGGCTGGACGTAGCCGAGCGGAAAGGCTAAAGAAAAAACAAAGAAAAACTGAAAAAAGGGAATAAACAAAGCGAAGGGAATCACTACAAAGCAAAATTTCCCTCGTGCTGTGCAAAATAAAGCAAAGTGAAGGGGAACCACCGACGCAGTCTGCCGCACGCTACGCCAACTCCTGTCCAAAAGAAAAGAGAACACAATGAATACACTAATACATTGAGACACTCAGGCAAGCGTTAAACAGTTCAAACAAAAGAAACATTTTCTTTAGTCTTCACACACACACAAAACAAAAGGTAACGATCACTGGGGAACAAAATAGTAATGAACTAAAAAGGAAATCAAACTGTAACAAAATCGCTGATCAATAGAAAACCCAAAGTTTCACCAAAATTTTACCAAGAAAACAAAGAAAACAAAAGCAACCAAAGAAAGTGGTGACGCCAACAACAAAAACAGACAAACTCAGTTGTCTACACCAAATAAACCACAACCAAAGGAGGGGGGGGGTTTAAACATTCAGCAATGAATGCCCATTGCCCACCTCTGGGATTGCGAGCTGAAATGCCAAGAACTGCGGAGGACAGAGTTCTCAGCGTGGACACTGGGGTTGCCGGGGCGACGGAGTGGAGACAAAGTCAAGTGCGTCCCGTCTCAGTTCATTACGGGACAGCTTTTTTAGTTGCCAAATACGGGACAATCGCGTATTTGAGCACGGAAACGACGCAAAGTCACAAACACAAATACAAGTTTACAACGGTACAAAAAGAGGATCGTGGTGCAAACGTAAAAAAACAAACAAATAAACAACACGCTGCAGGACATAAAAACATTCACTTAATCAGAGGAGCGATGCAAAGCAAGAAAACGCTGCATTACGCATTCCCTACACCGGAAGTAGAGTTGCTCCACGAGGAGCGCTCCCCTACAGCGAAGAACAGTCCCGACACTTCCAGTGAGAGTCGCCGCCTCCTACAGTTTCAACACCGGGACATCTCGCGGGGGTGGAGGACCTCCACCTGAATGTGGAAGTGGGTGTGTTTCCACAAAATATGTGTCTTCATGGTATTTAGCTTTTTAATGAAAAGACTCTTAAAACACTGAAAAATAAATGCAATATAGCTATGTTATCACTTACTGTAAATGTACAGGTAGGAGACATTTCCTGCTTGGCATTGCTGCCTGTCGCACTTCTTTCGGTGCCCACGGGTCAGCTGCAGGGTCATCAACCATGAACTACCATTCATTGACGTTTCGCCCCTTGTGGCGGGACAGTGACAGGGACGTATGCCTCGTTGATTCTGTGGTTGTTGATGGGGTGAGGCGTTTTTTCCCCAACTCCTGTACTTGTTTCGTTCTTTCTTTTATACAGTCAGGCAATCTTTGTAGATACGCTACTTTTATTGTATGGCCGCTAGTTATGACAGTGCTCATCAGGTAAAACACCCGGAAGCCAACGTCATCAACTCGCACTAGATGTCTCTGCATATTGCATGGAACTTGGCTGCCATCTAGTGGTTAACTCTCGTAACATCTCCTTTAACATATGGAAAGAAAGCAGTTGAAAATGGACAATAGTGACCGGATGAGAGTTACGTGGCCAGCAACAACAATAGCTGGCTACAGGTTAAACAGAAATGACTAGTTCACTCTCCTAAACATTAGAAAAAAATGAACAGTCCACATGAACAAAGTGGCACAGAAATAAACAAGAGATGACATTCCTTCTTCAGAAAGTTTAAACAACAAAGTCTTTGCGGTACCTCTCAGGAGGTTTTATGTTGGATCTGGTTCTGGTCTGCTTGAGGCCTAAATGTCCAGATTGGGGGACACTTGGCACATCAGTCAACACTGGAGCCCGTTCTAGTTCTGAAGCCCCTTCCCTCCTGTCACCAACTATGTGCTCGAGTCTGCTGTCTGTTTGACTGTTGTCCCAGTCATCTTCCACCAGGGGACTATCAGATTGCATGATGAGAGTTTCATCCACCGGTCGAATGTGCCTCCTGTTGCGCCTGTATACCTTGTCCTGTACAACCACTTCATATGACCTGTCACGCAATTGGTTGGTGCAAATCCCCAGTGACCAGGAGCGAGAGGGCCCATTTGGTTGTAGGAAGACCCGAACTGTGTCGCTTTGCATTATCATGGGCTTGTCGTGAGCATGTTGGTCATATCACCACTTCGATGCAGTGACCCGTGCCAGCTTACGAGGAAGTACCCCCTGTATCACAGCCGGCTTCAGCAGAGGTGGATGAGAGGGTAACAATGTGCCTGTGCGTCTGGACTGGAGTCGCTGAACAGGAGAGCTATTGAGTCCCTCTGTGGAAGTGTTCCTCCGTGCTAGTACGGCCCTCCATCTGTCATCACCAGCATGCACTGCCTTTCTCAGCAGGGTCTTGGCAATTTTGACAGCCGACTCAGCTTTACCATTACTCTGGCTGTGGTATGGTGAGGATGTGAGGTGTTTGAAGTCCCATACTGTTGAAAAAGTTTGAAAGTCCATGCTGGAGAACAGTTGTCCGTTGTCTGTGATGACAATATTTGGTATTCCATGCCGGCTAAACTGACGCTTGCAGCATTCAATGACAGTGGAAGCCGTTGTGTCTAGTGATGTCCAAACGAGGCTTCATGAGGCTTTGAACCCTTTTGGACTATTGTGTTGAAAATTGGTTCATTACTCGAAGCTTCATTCATTAAGAATGTGGGGGTCATCTGCTGGCGCACTGGTTGTACTGCAGCCATGCAAAAGGTTGATGACCATAGCAAGTGTGCGCCTTGAGATTTTCTGTATTTGTACACCTTTATTATTTATTTATTCAAACGTTGGTAACTTTTACTTTGTTTTATGACTCTGTGTTTTCGTATGTCCTTCTATGTATGTTGGCTACTGAACACAAATTTCCCCCTCTGGGGGATTAATAAAGCATCTATTTCTAGATAAAACTGAAACGAACTTCATTTCATGTGTTGCTTTTCCTTCTTGCTCCGCCCTACCAATATATCAAGGTTACCTTGATATATTGTTCATGTTGAACGAAATTTGTTCCTCTGTCTAACATTAAATAAATAATTAATAATAAATAAATAATAAACCATTGCCAAAATCATTGCTGAAAATGTTAGGGTCAGAAATAATAGTAGTAAAGAGGTAAAGTTCATGTGAATATGCAGATAAAAAGAAGAAATTGATTCATAATATATATATATACATATATATACATATATATATATATATATACATATATATATATATATATATATATATATATATATATATATATATATAAATATATATATATGTATATATATATATATATATATATATGTGTATATATATGTATATATATATACATATATATATATATATATATACATATATATATATATATATATATATATATATACATATATATATATATATGTGTATATATATATTTATATATATATATATTTATATATATATATATACATATATATATATATATGTATATATATATATATATATATATGTATATATATGTATATATATATACATATATATATATGTATACATATATATATATATATATGTATATATATATATATATATATATATATATATATATATGTATATATAGTTGTTATCTTGCGTTGTTATCTCATAGTTTTCCCATTGTGCTCTAAAGAATGTCCAGTTGTTATATATGTCGCCCTTCATGTCCATTGCGTCTGGTACAGGAATCGAAAAACCCATGGTACGTCAGGTATTAGCTTAGCAGTTTAGCTCCATTGAAAAAACGTCCAGCCTTTATAGCGCCTTGTTGTTCTGTCTTCAGCCGCGGCTTTAAGTTTCCGCTTCTTTTATACAGTCAGGCAATCTTTGTAGATACGCTACTTTTATTGTATGGCCGCTAGTTATAACCATAGATATATACAGAAGGCTAGATGTCTCACGGCGCAGAATCAAGCGTCCGCACTGGCCGCCATCTTTCCACAGTCAGGCAGTCACGGTCTGATGTAGTGAATGTGAGGGAACGTGAGTGATCTGAACAAACATTAACACTCTGATCTCGCTGAAAACTTGACGGCTTTGCACACGGTTTGCTTTCTTACAAACGTTCATAACGTAGCAATAATTCTGGATGGTTGAACATGTTGAGAGTGCAGCTTTCTATGAGAAAAAAAACACAACGGTGCTATGGCAGCTGCACAAGTTAATACGACTGAGACCACTAAGATTTTCATTTCTTAAGTTAAGTTTAGCCAACAGCTATTTCAGGACAAACTAGTATTTTGTTCACATACAATATTTGTGGTGTCGGTTGTAGTTATTCGCTGAGGTGCGTTTCCTATAACGTTGCTGCTGCATGAACGCAGTCTCATCAGTTCATGCAGCAGAGACACGGTGATCAATGAACTAGAGCTGCTGATATCTCATCCACCACCTGTTTGATTCAGAGTCGAACGGTGACAACCTGAGATTACAGTCCGTCTTTTTTCTTGTTGTGATAAAAGGGATTAGGATTGGTAGGTGTAAATAAAACAAGCAATTTGACATATGGAGAGACAGAATAGCTTTTTTTCTATATAATTTAACTTAATTCGCAAATGATTTACAATTGGATTGCTTTGCTACAGCATCATGCATTATGGTTTTTACAGGAAATCGGTGACTGAAAAAATGCCGAACTTCTGTGCCGCTTATGGATGCAGCAATCGTCGCTGTCCACAAACAAAAGCTTGTAGGATCACATTTCATCTGTAAGCTATTGTTGGAGCTGTTTGATTAATGTTACGATTTAGTGCTGGTTTGTTTAGTTTAGCGTTTAGCATATATGTTTTTATTAAATACGGGTGTGTGCGTGTGTTTGCTATTTTCACATGAAAGCCTATGGTTATAAATCATTAATAAGTATGCAGTATCATAACTATGCTTATAACCTTTATAACAAACCAAACCGCTCGAAATTCGGTTGAAAATAGAGCAATTTAGGGCTATTTAAAAGAACATGCACAATAAGAATACATAGTTATGAGTGAGAGGGGCGGAGCGAGGTGACTGTGGCAAGATGGCCGCCAGTGCGGACGTTCGATTCCATTGGCCAGCAGCGCGGATAAGACATCTCGCCTTCTGTATATATCTATGGTTAGAACAGTGCTCATCAGGTAAAACAACCGGAAGCCAACGTCATCAACTCGCACTCGATGTCTCTGCATATTGCATGGAACTTGGCTGCCATCTAGTGGTTAACTCTCGTAACACTGTCCATTATGAGACATTTCGTCATCTACTCAAATCTTACAATAAAACTGTCAAACAGGCAAGAATAACCCATTTCTCCAACCTCATCACAAACAATAGCAAAAACCCTTGATTTCTTTTCTCTACCTTCAATCTTTTAACCAATACAAATTTTAATCAGGACGTACAGACACCAACAGATTTCTCATTATGATTATTCTCCCTTTTATACTTTTAGTGCCAGTGTTTCCTCATGGGGGGGCCCTCCATGGTGGGAGCTACGCCTGGTCTGCCCATAGGGGCGCTGCAGGCCAAGATGCCCCCTTGTGTGGACGGCTCCCCATAGTGGCCTTTCCTCATCAGATTCTTCAGTGCCAAGCCGTTTTATCTAATGTCTGTGTGAATATGGGGGTGGGCGTTTGTCTGTGTGCGTTGGTGGGGAGGGGTGGGTCCGTATGGGGTGGGGGGAGGGGCATTGGAGCTTTTTATTTTTTCTCATTGTTATTATTATGATTGTTGTTCTTCTTCTTATTATTATTACCTTTCTTTGTTTTGTTTTGTTTTATTTTGTTAAGCACTGTGGGTTGCACATGTTGTGTATGAGCAGTGCTATATAAATAAAGTTTATTGTTATTATTATTATTATTATAGAAACATAAAGACACATCAAAGAGTAACATGAGGTTGTTGTTGTGACAGTGGACGGTAGAGAGTCTGAATCCCCGTCCCAGGCGCAAATCCTCATGGAGGCTTCTGAGGAGGTCAAAGATGGCCAATCCGTCAATCCCAGCTCCATAACCGGGGTCTATGGAATGAAGCCGCGAGCATTGCGCACTGATCCAGGAGAGCTTTCACCTGGCTTGATGAATCCGTGTCTTCTCATCCTGGATGGCTTTTAGTGCAACCCATGAAGCCTGGACACACATGTTGTGGATTGGTTGAACGCTGAAGGCTTAGTGACTCATCTTGGATGACGCAATCCTACTTTGGTGCAAGGGGGCCCAGACAGCAACATCATCAAGAGCCAGTAATGGACTCCACAGTGCAGCACTCGCTCGCTCGCCCTCCCTCTCCCATTTTATTCTGTAGTGTCAGATTCTGAAGTCGATTTCACTTTGATTTTCAGAGTGATGACACCCTGGAAAAACTCTCCATCATTATAAACTCTCCATCATTTATTCTCTATTCAGGTTGGAGGGGTGCAGTTTGTCAGAGCTCAGCTGTGATTGGCTGCTCTCAGCTCTGAAGTCCAACCCCTCCCACCTCAGAGAGCTGGACCTGAGTTGGAACCAGCTGCAGGATTCATCAGTGAAGGAACTGAGTGGTTTTCTGCAGAGTCCAGACTGTAAACTGTAAACTCTGAGGTCAGTACTGGTTTGGAACCAGTGGATGATGGTTTCAGCACCAAACACAGTTCATCACACATGTTGAATAAACATTGAACTGAAGGTTGATTCATATCCAAATGACATCCAGAATATGAAAACTTCATTCTGTTCATGTTTGAAGTAAAACAAAAAAAAAAAAGAAAAAGGAAAAGGAAAAACAGGTCATCAGTGGTCATGTGACCAAACATCATTTCAACACACATTAGTTTTGGACTGAGGATTTAATTTCAAGGTGACATTTTCTGTAGTGTCAGATTCTGAAGTCAACATTTCACTTTGATTTTCAGAGTGATGACACCCTGGAAAAACGCTCCATCATTATAAACTCTCCATCATTTATTCTCTATTCAGGTTGATTGACTGCAGTTTGTCAGAGCTCAGCTGTGATTGGCTGCTCTCAGCTCTGAAGTCCAACCCCTCCCACCTAGGAGAGCTGGACCTGAGTAGGAACCAGCTGAAGGAATCATCAGTGAAGCCACTGATGGATCTTGTCTACAGCAGTGACCATCAACTGGAGAGTGTGAGGTTAGTACTGGTTTGGAACCAGTGGATGATGGTTCCAGCACCAAAGCCAGTTGATCCCACAGCAGAGGTCCAGTGTTCCCAGTCACAGTGTGAGAGGAGGATGGTGACGTCCAGCTGCTCCTCATTCATCCAACATCTGCTGCCAAACTGCTTCTTCTCTCAGTTCACCACTCAATTATTGATCAGTTCATCTTCATCAGGCCTCAGTATCAGTCCAACACTCCATGGTCACATGACCTTCATATGTTCCACACTTGACATGTGACTGAGAGTCTGCTTCTTCTCACCAGTCACTCCATCATCTCCATCAACTCTGTGAAGATGCGTTCAAGGACCGTGAGTCCTGACTCCGGCTGTCTCTTCTTATCTTTGCAGGTGGTGGTGAGGATGAGGAGAGTGAAGAGGAGAGCTCCATCTACTGGTGGCTGACAGAACTACAACCAGTGGAGCCAAACAGCAAGCTGCACGCACCAACACTGTGTGGGCGTGTCACGACCTTTGACCCCAGTGCAGCCTGGTGGCTGGCGGACTGCTTCTCCCTACAAGCTGCTGTGGTTACTGGGAGAGACGTCCCAGAAGCCACTGGTGGAGCTGAATCCTCAGTGGAAGAAGCAGGACTTGGAGCAGCTGCTCAGTGAAGGCAGCAGCAACACAACTACTGCTTCTGCTCTCATCATCCACGGCTGGAACATCTCAGCATGAAGGTTCCACACATTAACAACACACTGCTCTGCTCTCACTTCAGACTTCTATAACATCTTCATTTTGGAGGTGAAAAATACTTTTCAAGAGACTTTATTTCTGCTTCATGATCTCGAATAAGGAAATCATGTGGAAAAGATAAAGTGATTCACAACACCTGTGATGGGAACTCAAATCATTATTGAATCATAAGTAAGACAAAAGAAGTTTCCCTCAAAATAATTCATGGTTTTGATGCTTGCCAGATGTTTGTGTGGAGATTTCAGAAGGACGTCAATGAATCAGAAGGAAACCAGATCATTTATTTTATGTGATTATGTTATATCATCCTAACTTTGTTACGAGCCCAAACATTATATTTCAATGATTCAATATTCTGACAATAAAAGCCATCACAACCTCTGACCTGTGTGACCTTGACCTCAACTGACGTTTCATTTCTGCTGCTTTAACACTTTGATTATATATCTCCTGAAGTCCTGCCATGGGGATTCTCCATATCTGAATAACTTGTGTACTCAAACCTTCTGTAGGCCATACCCACTTCTCCACTAGGTCTCAACATAAACCACATGAATCAATGAAAATAAATCTCACTTTTACAAACAAATCCAATTCAGTTCAAATATAATTTAAATAAAATAAATGATACATTATAATTAATCACCAACAGATAAATCAATGCAAGATATGAGGTGGTTTGCCCTCTCTGGGTCGGTGGGGAGGCCCTGCCTCAGGGGGAGGAGTTCCAGCATCTCGGGGTCTTGTTTGGGACGCCTCCCTGGGGAGGTGTTCCAGGCATGTCCCACCAGGAGGAGACCCTGCTGGAGGGACCAGGTCTCTGGGCTGGACTGGGAAGCCTTGGGGTCCCACTGGAGGAGCTGGAGGAGGTGACTGGGTCCAGGGAAGTCTGGGGGTCTCTGCTGAGGCTGCTGCCCCCAAGACCTGACTCCAGATACGGCAGTAGAAGATGGATGGATGGATGGATGCCAGGTGATAGAACATTTCATAAAAACAGACTCTGCATTATAACTTCTATTACACTCTAAATAACTCACTCCAATATAACTGCACTCGTCCTTCTCTCACATTACATTGGATCACAATGACCAAACAACACAACAAAGACAATGATCCAACTGTACTGCCACTTCCAGACTCAGTGTAGGTCTGTAGGCCTCTTGGACCTTCATGTGAACC
>NW_027466089.1:2510000-2530000 GCF_046127955.1 Nelusetta ayraudi
ATTCTAGGACCGCCCCTGTTTCCAACACTGTGGATGCTCGGTTGTTTATTGCAGCAGACAGATAAACAATTAAACGGCTAAAGCCATCTATTCCACCGTGAATGACAAATCTCCAGCTTTTGGTAAAAAAGGGAGAGAAGATGGAAAGAAAAATCTAAAATATATAAGGCATCAGATAGCTAATTGAAAAAGGTTCATGCACAGCTTATTTGACACAAAAAAGGTATGGTACAAAGATGAAAAGATTTGGAGTGGGTAGAAAATCTCAATGTTTCATTTGTTCAAATATTTAAAAACAGTTTTGAAAAATACCGTATTAATTTGTGGTTTCCATCTATGTGCCACATTGCATTTGGTGCAGGAACAGAATACTGCCTCCGTCTTAGTGTGCGATTGGCCAAGGCTCGCACTTCAGTCCCAATTGGGTCCACTCTTCTTAAGGAATCACGTACTCTTTGAACTACAACAACAGCAAAAAAAAAAAGAAAGACAAACTACATAAAATATTAAAGGCACAAATCCGTGTTAACACAGATAATGCTGACAAAAGGTATGATTTCATTTATTAAATACCCCCCTTTCTTTTTTTAAATATACCGCCATTCTTTTTTTAATCATCCATGTAAGCACTTTTAGCTACATTTTGTACGGAAAGCGTTATACAAATAAAGCTAATTATATTTGTTTGTTTCGGTTAAACTGATGCACAATACAGATTACTGAAATCATTCATGTGGGGATCAACTTCATATCAAACTTACTTTGCACTCGTAATCCCCTGGCATGAAGGAATGCTCTCATCATTCTGTACCCTGTGTTTGGGTGACTGAGTTGGATTTCTGCAATGACGGCATCCAGCTCTTCATCACAAAGCGCTGAATACATGTCCGACATTCTAAACAAACAAAGAATAATTCCTGAAATTTTACTTGGCAAGAGCCAAAACATATATAATAATAATAATAATAATAATAATAATAATAATAATAATAATAATAATAAACTTTTATTTGTACAGCGCTAAATCACAACCAAAGGCGTCTCAAAGCGCTTTATACAATCGTATAATATATGATTTATTATATATTATATTATATGTTATATACTGATATATGATTAAAAGCGTCCATTTTCACTGCAACCATTTTGACGTGTATTTGTTGTATCATTAGTGTTATTAGGTACAACTGTTGCTGCGTTCATTGCAAGGTTAACGTCATTTGCGTCAATAGATATGGAAAACAACTACACTTAAGTTTAAAAGAAATGTGCACGTTTTGTAAATGGCAATTTCTTAATATTATTATTATTATTATTATTATTATTATGATTATGATTATTATTATTATTATTATTATTATTATTAGTGTTCTGTTAAGGTGAAACAACAAAGAAGCCTTTAAGTCTAAATTGTTTAATAAATAGGTTAAGAGCAGTTGGTGTAAGTATGAAAGTCATTTCATTTATTTGTTGCATTAAGAGAAGCATTTATAGAGCGTCGTTGCCACCTACTGGCATCTTTCGGTAGTATTTCTGTTGTAATTTTGAAGCGAACTTTATACCGGAAGTAAGACACGGGAAACACACTGCCAGCGTTTTCTGATGAGCACCCGTTCCTGTAAACCAGTGTTTGTGTGCCGCGAGATATTGTCAGGTGTGCCGTGGGAAATTATCCGATTTGTGTGCCTGTGCAGTCTTAGCGCCTGGCAGAGTAATCATGTAGTACTCTTCCATACCAGTAGGTGGCAGCAGCAGGTAGCTAATTGCCTTGCGCTTGGAGACAAGCGAATTAGTGACGCATGGATGCAGCGACAGGTGTGTGGATTGTGGATAGCGGGACGACGGTTGAAAGTGATGGATAAGTTTTTGAAGAGGAAAAATGCTGACTCTGAACTGGACCCTGGACAAAATCCGGACCCAGATGAAGGCCCTAGTATGAGTGGAGGCAAAGACGGTGACGTCGAGCAAAGTTTCTGGCGTGAGGCAATACAATGAAAGCTATCTTTCATTTGGATTTACTTTTACCGGAGATGCAACGGCACCGACTCCGTTGTGCTTGGTATGTGGTGAAAAGCTCTCCGACAGTGCTATGGTCCCAAGTAAGCTTAAACGCCATCTCCAAACGAAACAGCCCTCAGTTCAAAAGAAAAATGTGGAGTATTTTGTTCGCCTGCGTGAACACACGGAGAAACAGGCAACTTTCATGAGGAAAACCGCAAAAGTAAACGAGAGAGCCCTTAAAGCTAGCTACCACGTTGCTGAACCAGGGTTGCCACCTACCAGAGTTACAAATCCGGGACCTCTGGGGGGGGGGGGGGGGGGGTCTCAAGTCTGTCGGGGGGGGGGGGCCTTGAGATGTCTCAAGACTGTCGACGGGGGGTCACCGAAATATACGGGACACAAAGTGAAGTGCGTCCTGTATCAGTTCATTACGGGACAGGTTTTTTAGTTGCCAAGTACGGGACAATCGCGTATTTTACGGGAGTAGACCACAGGCAGAAATCAAATGAGGTTTTGTCATTTTCCCTTAAAAACGGGACAAATTGTGTCCCGGGAGAGATTTTCTTTTTCCCGGGACAGGTGGTGAAAAAAGAGAACAATTCTGGGAAAAACGGGACGGGTGGCAACACTACGCTGAACTTGTGGCTAAATCAAAAAAGTCCCACACTGTAGCAGAGCGGCTAAAGAAATAGCCAAAGTCCCTCTCTCAGATAACACAATCTCCAGACGTATTAATGAGATGTCTGCAGACATCGAAAGTGTGGTTTTGGACAAGATCCCTATCAGTAAGAAATTTACCTTGCAACTTGATGAGTCTACTGATATAAGTGTTGCAGATTCTGAAGTCGACATTTCACTTTGATTTTCAGAGTGATGACACCCTGGAAAAACTCTCCATCATTATAAACTCTCCATCATTTGTGCTCTATTCAGGTTGGAGTATTGCAGGTTGTCAAAGCTCAGCTGTGATTGGCTGCTCTCAGCTCCGAAGTCCAACCCCTCCCACCTCAGACACCTGGACCTGAGTGAGAACCTGCTGCAGGATTCAGCAGTGAAGGAGCTGAGTGGTTTTCTGCAGAGTCCAGACTGTAAACTGGAGACTCTGAGGTCAGTTCACCCTCTTCACTCGACAACTTCTATCACTCTTGTTGTTGTCGTCATGATTTGCACTTGACTGCTGTTGGAAATTCAATTTGCAGACACTGGTTTGTGTTTGAAATGAATGAAACTGGGTTTAAAGGTACAGTGTGTAAAATCCTCCCATCTAGTGGTCAGCTTGCAGATTGCAGATTCTGAAGTGGACATTTCACTTTGATTTTCAGAGTGATGACACCCTGGAAAAACTCTCCATCATTATAAACTCTTCATCATTTATTCTCTATTCAGGTTGTGGTGCTGCAGTTTGTCAGAGCTCAGCTGTGATTGGCTGCTCTCAGCTCTGAAGTCCAACCCCTCCCACCTCAGACACCTGGACCTGGATGGGAACCAGCTGCAGGATTCAGGAGTGAAGCCACTAATGGATCTTGTCCACAGCAGAGACTATCAACTGGAGAGTGTGAGGTCAGTACTGGTTTGGAACCATTGGATGATGGTTCCAGCACCAAAGCCAGTTAATCCCACAGCAGAGGTCCAGTGTTCCCAGTCACAGTGTGAGAGGAGGATGGTGACGTCCAGCTGCTCCTCATTCATCCAACATCTGCTGCCAAACTGCTTCTTCTCTCAGTTCACCACTCAATTATTGATCAGTTCATCTTCATCAGGCCTCAGTATCAGTCCAACACTCCATGGTCACATGACCTTCATATGTTCCACACTTGACATGTGACTGAGAGTCTGCTTCGTCTCACCAGTCACTCCATCATCTCCATCAACAGTCAGCGTCTCTGTGATGATGCGTTCAAGGACCCTGAGTCCTGACTCCTGCTATCTCTTCTTCTCTCTACAGGTGGAGGTGAGGGAGGATGAGGAGGAGAGTGAAGAGGAGCGCTCCATCTAGTGGTGGCTGACAGAACTACAATAAGTTGAGCCAAACAGCAAGCTGTGTGTCACGACTAGTGATGGTGAGGTGAAGCCTCATGAGGCATTGAACCACTTGAGCCAACTGGTTCGAAGCTTCATGTGCACACGAAACCACCTACTGGCCAAATGTACAATCACAGGCAAGCTGTGTCTGAACCACGTGTGATGCATTGAATTTTTGTGTCTGTTATGTCTGTTGGGAATGACTATGAATTGCAAAAAATGAATGACCAAATAATTTCTGTATATAAATTATATATATATATATATATTTTTGGTTTTTTTTCTCACTTATTTATGATTATTTTTATGGGTACTGATGCCAGTGGTTATGGGGATGCTCCAAACAAATTTTGTTGTTAACTTTGTTCAACAATGACAATAAATAAATAACTTGAATTGATAACTATGTGTATGATACATTTTTTGAATGTATTCTGTTTGTGCAATTTTTTTCTGAAAATGGCATGGGTGTAATCAGGCAGATGACAGTGAAAGTGATTGTGGGACTTGGAAAAGGGCATAGATCAGGGGTGCTCACACTTTTTCAACATGCAAGCTACTTTAAAATGAGCAAGTCAAAAAGATCCACCTCCTATAAAACAGGAAAAGTGATGATACAATGATAAAGAAAGAGGATTAAATGGGTCAACATGTTCCCATGTGCATTTATGCTCATCATTGCACAGAAAACTCATGGTTTAAAATTGTTTAGGTTATATCTGCCTATGTTTGATTTTATCAATAAAAGTGTTTAAGTTGAGATGTTTTGCTGTATATTTTTGTGTTTTCCAGCGCATAGGTTAGGGATAATTGGTGTGCGTGTGTGTGTGACGCAGACGTTTTGCTAGCAGCATCTCCCAGGATCTCCGGCGCGTCTGCAGTGCGTGCGCACTTTGAAGCGCATTTTCCGAGCGAGGCGTCTCCATCAGTTTACGCCAGGATTGCAAGCTCACGCGACAACCCCGGTAGTTTTGCGTGTAAAACAACAGCGAAACTCTTTTTCCTGTCCCTGTCTGGTCTTTATTTGATCTGAATGGTGCCGAAGCCGATACGTCACATTTACGTTTCACTGTAAAGCACAGCACATATAAGAACAAAATCCAGCACATCGTACATTATGATCAAAATCAACCAGATCCACCGTGTTTTCTAATCCTGCCTGAACGATTCTACCTGCTGTAATTGACGCGGATCTCTCTCTCTCTCTCTCTCTCTCTCTCTCTCTCTCTCTCTCTCTCTCTCACACTCACTCTCTCTCCCCCTCTCTCTCTCCATGCGATAGACCCAAACTCCCTTCGCAATTGACCAGTAGATCGCGATGGACGTAATGGGCACCCCTGGCATAGATGCTTGTGTAACATGGACATTGATGTACAGGACAGAGGGCTCCATCCTATCACCTCTCCTCTCCTCACTCTCTCCCTAAGCTCTCAAAAATATCTCCAAACTAAACGCTATCTAGTCTCAAACACTCCAAACTATAAACGCTATCAAAAATCTAGTAATCCAAACTCTCTCCAAATCTCAGTTGACTGCAACTCTCCTACAATAACCCCCATTTTGAATGGAGCCTGAGGGGTCTATATAAACCGTTAAAATATGAATTGCAGATATATATATATATACATATATATATATATATATATATATATATATATGGGTCTACTTTTCTGCTGCAGCTGTCCATTTTCCTTTTACACCGTCCGTCAAGAGAGCACTTCCATTAGGAAATAGTCAACATGAAATTTCGTCTTCTACTGACACCTGCTGGTCAAATTGAATAGTTGCAAATATTGTGAAGAAGTTAACTAATTCTAATCCTAAACAATATGGCCATTCCAAGTGAAGTATTAAGACAATTAATCAGGTTTGTACTGCTTGATTAAACACAGTCATCCCGTTCCAGTGCACTAAAACCCACTTCCCTTCAGGACCGTGTCAGCGAAGCCAAAACTTCCTTGAGTGACGCTGTTTCCCAGCATGCAATGCGAGCTCGCGATTCACAATACTATTTCATCACAAACATGGATGTAAAAAATAAAAAGGGACAAAAAATTAAACTTCAGGAACACCAACCAATACAATGCAATACAAGCAGAACTGGGCCAAAGTTTTATATTACGTACACCATAATACAGCCTTATGGTGGACAAGCCATACTATTTAATCCGTGTCCTCCTATGGCACTTTCGTGGGAGGAAGCTCATCGTAGAGGTCACGTGCTGTGTGCTCGTCACCACACCAATCACAGTTGAGTGAGTTAGTGAACGGAAAAGTCGTAACAGGAGAAGCTTGCTGCCGGAAATAATGCGCTACAAGTGGATGTGACCCTCACTGAACCCAATTCAGACCACTCTCCCTCCACTTTTTTTGTTTTGTATGAGCATTAAAAAACAACAACATAATAATAATATGGATTTTGACCATGTATGTTTTGGAGTTCATTGAAAGAGATTAATAAAAAAAAGGGGTGGGCTGCCATTTTCTTTGTCCCCTCTTTTCTCCTGTTTATTAAGTATGTAGGGAGGTTAGCCTTTCTGTATTTGGGTTCTCTTTCTTTCTTTAGTTAGTTCTTAAGGCGAGCTAGTTGGAGTTTGGTTTATTATTTTGGCCTGGGCCCACCCTGAAGCCTTTGCTGCCCACTGGTTAAGTTGTTTTGTTTATTTCATTTACTGATTCATAAATGTTTTTGTTGAAAACCGCCAACTGTCGTGAGAAATTAATGAGGCTTGGGAGTGGGGGAAGGTGTCCCACACGTTGCGTCTCGGTCCCCCTCGACGGGACGTAACACGGAGTTTTCACCGTGACAGCAGGTTGAGCTCCTTCCGTTTTACAAGTGACGTCGTCACGTTAGCCTGTCCCATCCCTGCTAAATTCTTTAAAGAACTACCGTTAGTAAACTTTTAAATTATAATACACTCTACACTAATTGTAATTTCCTGCCCGTGGTTCTATATTGCAACAGTTGACGGCTCATATCAGCAGATAAGCAGCAACAATCTGGGCATTGCGGGTGATTCATAAATATGTCATTTCTAATTAATTAGCCCATAAGTGTTGTACACCAGTGTGACACCAAATGCTTGTTGCTGACGGCAGTGAAGAAATGACACTCTAGTGGTTCTGCACATTAGTATAAATAGAGTGATTCTCTATCATTACATCACAGGACGGCGGCACTCTGACAGATTCCATGAACCTGGACACTGATGATCCAGACTCCGGTCCAGATGAGCCAACAGGCCACAGTGGAAACGGGTCAGAGCATGGACTGGCTGCTGAAAGGATCCAGGTAGGTGGCGCTGTCATCCCAAGTTGTGTGGCGTGGAGGATCAGGGCCAAAGTTCCAGATGCTCACAGATGTGACTCTGGATTCAGGAGGAGTGTTTGAAGGCTGGACTCCCAACAGTGATTGGCTGCTGAGGACCTCTCAATCACAATCAGGTTTTTTAGTGGCTGTGAGATTGAAAGCGAGATTGCATTGTCTAGGTAGGAGGACAGCAGTCAGCCATGTTTCACCTCCAGTCAACACGCAGTGGTTCACATGAAGGTCCAAGAGGCCTACAGACCTACACTGAGTCTGGACGTGGCAGTACAGTTGGATCATTGTCTTTGTTGTGTTGTTTGGTCATTGTGATCCAATGTAATGTGAGAGAAGGACGAGTGCAGTTATATTGGAGTGAGTTATTTAGAGTGTAATAGAAGTTATAATGCAGAGTCTGTTTTTATGAAATGTTCTATCACCTGGCATCCCTCCATCCATCCATCCATCCATCCATCCATCCATCCATCCATCCATCTTCTACTGCCGTATCCGGAGTCAGGTCTCGGGGGCAGCAGCCTCAGCAGAGACCCCCAGACTTCCCTGGACCCAGTCACCTCCTCCAGCTCCTCCAGTGGGACCCCAAGGCTTCCCAGTCCAGCCCAGAGACCTGGTCCCTCCAGCAGGGTCTCCTCCTGATGGGACATGCCTGGAACACCTCCCCAGGGAGGCGTCCCAAACAAGACCCCGAGATGCTGGAACTCGTCCCCCTGAGGCAGGGCCTCCCCACCGACCCAGAGAGGGCAAACCACCTCATATCCAGCATTGATTTATCTGTTGGTGATTAATTATAATGTATCATTTATTTTATTTAAATTATATTTGAACTGAATTGGATTTGTTTGTAAAAGTGAGATTTATTTTAATTGATTCATGTGGTTTATGTTGAGACCTAGTGGAGAAGTGGGTATGGCCTACAGAAGGTTTGAGTACACAAGTTATTAAGATATGGAGAATCCCCATGGCAGGACTTCAGGAGATATATAATCAAAGTGTTAAAGCAGCAGAAATTAAACGTCAGTTGAGGTCAAGGTCACACAGGTCAGAGGTTGTGATGGCTTTTATTGTCAGAATATTGAATCATTGAAATATAAAGTTTGAGCTCGTAACAAAGTTAGGATGATATAACATAATCACATAAAATAAATGATCTGGTTTCCTTCTGATTCATTGACGTCCTTCTGAAATCTCCACACAAACATCTGGCAAGCATCAAAACCATGAATTAATTTGAGGGAAACTTCTTTTGTCTTACTTATTCAATAATGATTTGAGTTCCCTTCACAGGTGTTGTGAATCACTTTATCTTTTCCACATGATTTCCTTATTTAAAATCATGAAGCAGAAATAAAGTCTCTTGAAAAGTATTTTTCACCTCCAAAATGAAGATGTTATAGAAGTCTGAAGTGAGAGCAGATCAGTGTGTTGTTGATGTGTGAAACCTTCATGCTGAGATGTTCCAGCCGTGGATGATGAGAGCAGAAGCAGTGGTTGTGTTGCTGCTGCCTTCACTGAGCAGCTGCTCCAAGTCCTGCTTCTTCCACTGAGGATTCAGCTCCACCAGTGGCTTCTGGGACGTCTCTCCCAGTAACCACAGCAGCTTGTAGGGAGAAGCAGTCCGCCAGCCACCAGGCTGCACTGGGGTCAAAGGTCGTGACACGCCCACACAGTGTTGGTGGTGCAGCTTGCTGTTTGGCTCCACTGGTTGTAGTTCTGTCAGCCACCAGTAGATGGAGCGCTCCTCTTCACTCTCCTCCTCATCCTCCCTCAATCTGTCTCCCACCTGCAAAGATAAGAAGAGACAGCAGGAGTCAGGACTCACGGTCCTTGAACGCATCATCACAGAGTTGATGGAGATGATGGAGTGACTGGTGAGAAGAAGCAGACTCTCAGTCACATGTCAAGTGTGGAACATATGAAGGTCATGTGACCATGGAGTGTTGGACTGATACTGAGGCCTGATGAAGATGAACTGATCAATAATTGAGTGGTGAACTGAGAGAAGAAGCAGTTTGGCAGCAGATGTTGGATGAATGAGGAGCAGCTGGACGTCACCATCCTCCTCTCACACTGTGACTGGGAACACTGGACCTCTGCTGTGGGATCAACTGGCTTTGGTGCTGGAACCATCATCCACTGCTTCCAAACCAGTACTAACCTCACACTCTCCAGTTGATGGTCACTGCTGTAGACAAGATCCATCAGTGGCTTCACTGATGATTCCTTCAGCTGGTTCCTACTCAGGTCCAGGTGTCTGAGGTGGGAGGGGTTGGACTTCAGAGCTGAGAGCAGCCAATCACAGCTGAGCTCTGACAAACTGCAGTCAATCAACCTGAATAGAGAATAAATGATGGAGAGTTTATAATGATGGAGAGTTTTTCCAGGGTGTCATCACTCTGAAAATCAAAGTGAAATGTTGACTTCAGAATCTGACACTACAGAAAATGTCACCTTGAAATTAAATCCTCAGTCCAAAACTAATGTGTGTTGAAATGATGTTTGGTCACATGACCACTGATGACCTGTTTTTCCTTTTCCTTTTTCTTTTTTTTTTTTTTTTTACTTCAAACATGAACAGAATGAAGTTTTCATATTCTGGATGTCATTTTGATATGAATCAACCTTCAGTTCAATGTTTATTCAACATGTGTGATGAACTGTGTTTGGCGCTGGAACCATCATCCACTGGTTCCAAACCAGTACTGACCTCAGAGTCTCCAGTTTACAGTCTGGACTCTGCAGAAAACCACTCAGTTCCTTCACTGATGAATCCTTCAGCTGGTTCCAAATCAGGTGCAGCTCTCTGAGGTGGGAGGGGTTGGACTTCAGAGCTGAGAGCAGCCAATCACAGCTGAGCTCTGACAGACTGCACCCCTCCAACCTGAATAGAGAATAAATGATGGAGAGTTTATAATGATGGAGAGTTTTTCCAGGGTGTCATCACTCTGAAAATCAAAGTGAAATCGACTTCAGAATCTGACACTACAGAATAAAATGGGAGAGGGAGGGCGAGCGAACGAGTGCTGCACTGTGGAGTCCATTACTGGCTCTTTATGATGTTGCTGTCTGGGCCCCCTTGCACCAAAGTAGGATTGCGTCATCCAAGATGAGTCACTAAGCCTTCAGCGTTCAACCAATCCACAACATGTATGTCCAGGCTTCATGGGTCGCACTAAAAGCCATCCAGGATGAGAAGACACGGATTCATCAAGCCAGGTGAAAGCTCTCCTGGATCAGTGCGCCATGCACGCGGCTTCCTTCCATAGACCCCGGTTATGGAGCTGGGATTGACGGATTGGCCATCTTTGACCTCCTCAGAAGCCTCCATGAGGATTTGCGCCTGGGACGGGGATTCAGACTCTCTACCGTCCACTGTCACAACAACAACCTCATGTTACTCTTTGATGTGTCTTTATGTTTCTATAATAATAATAACAATAACAATAAACTTTATTTATATAGCACTGCTCATACACAACATGTGCAACCCACAGTGCTTAACAAAATAAAACAAAACAAAACAAAGAAAGGTAATAATAATAATAAGAAGAACAACAATCATAATAATAACAATGAGAAAAAATAAAAAGCTCCACTGCCCCTCCCCCCACCCCATACGGACCCACCCCTCCCCACCAACGCACACAGACAAACTCTCACCCCCATATTCACACAGACATTAGATAAAACGGCTTGGCACTGAAGAATCTGATGAGGAAAGGCCACTATGGGGAGCTGTCCACAAAAGGGGGCATCATGGCCTGCAGCGCCCCTATGGGCAGACCAGGCGTAGCTCCCACCATGGAGGGCCCCCCATGAGGAAACACTGGCACTAAAAGTATAAAAGGGAGAATAATCATAATGAGAAATCTGTTGGTGTCTGTACGTCCTGATTAAAATTTGTATTGGTTAAAAGATTGAAGGTAGAGAAAAGAAATCAAGGGTTTTTGCTATTGTTTGTGATGAGGTTGGAGAAATGGGTTATTCTTGCCTGTTTGACAGTTTTATTGTAAGATTTGAGTAGATGACGAAATGTCTCATAATGGACAGTGTTACGAGAGTTAACCACTAGATGGCAGCCAAGTTCCATGCAATATGCAGAGACATCGAGTGCGAGTTGATGACGTTGGCTTCCGGTTGTTTTACCTGATGAGCACTGTTATAACCATAGATATATACAGAAGGCGAGATGTCTTATCCGCACTGCTGGCCAATGGAATCGAACCTCCGCACTGGCGGCCATCTTGCCACAGTCACCTCGCTCCGCCCCTCTCACTCATAACTATGTATTCTTATTGTGCATGTTCTTTTAAATAGCCCTAAATTGCTCTATTTCCAACCGAATTTCGAGCGGTTTGGTTTGTTATAAAGGTTATAAGCATAGTTATGATACTGCATACTTATTAATGATTTATAACCATAGGCTTTCATGTGAAAATAGCAAACACACGCACACACCCGTATTTAATAAAAACATATATGCTAAACGCTAAACTAAACAAACCAGCACTAAATCGTAACATTAATCAAACAGCTCCAACAATAGCTTACAGATGAAATGTGATCCTACAAGCTTTTGTTTGTGGACAGCGACGATTGCTGCATCCATAAGCGGCACAGAAGTTCGGCATTTTTTCAGTCACCGATTTCCTGTAGAAACCATAATGCATGATGCTGTAGCAAAGCAATCCAATTGTAAATCATTTGCAAATTAAGTTAAATTATATAGAAAAAAAGCTATTCTGTCTCTCCATATGTCAAATTGCTTGTTTTATTTACACCTACCAATCCTAATCCCTTTTATCACAACAAGAAAAAAGACGGACTGTAATCTCAGGTTGTCACCGTTCGACTCTGAATCAAACAGGTGGGGGATGAGATATCAGCAGCTCTAGTTCATTGATCACCGTGTCTCTGCTGCTTGAACTGATGAGACTTCGTTCATGCAGCAGCAACGTTATAGGAAACGCACCTCAGCGAATAACTACAACCGACACCACAAATATTGTATGTGAACAAAATACTAGTTTGTCCTGAAATAGCTGTTGGCTAAACTTAACTTAAGAAATGAAAATCTTAGTGGTCTCAGTCGTATTAACTTGTGCAGCTGCCATAGCACCGTTGTGTTTTTTTTCTCATAGAAAGCTGCACTCTCAACATGTTCAACCATCCAGAATTATTGCTACGTTATGAATGTTTGTAAGAAAGCAAACCGTGTGCAAAGCCGTCAAGTTTTCAGTGAGATCAGAGTGTTAATGTTTGTTCAGATCACTCACGTTCCCTCACATTCACTACATCAGACCGTGACTGCCTGACTGTGGAAAGATGGCGGCCAGTGCGGACGTTTGATTCTGCGCCGTGAGACATCTAGCCTTCTGTATATATCTATGGTTATAACTAGCGGCCATACAATAAAAGAAGCGTATCTACAAAGATTGCCTGACTGTATAAAAGAAGCGGAAACTTAACGCCGCGGCTGAAGACAGAACAACAAGTCGCTATAAAGGCTGGACGTTTTTTCAATGGAGCTAAACTGCTAAGCTAATACCTGACGTACCATGGGTTTTTCGATTCCTGTACCAGACGCATTGGACATGAAGGGCGACATATATAACAACTGGACATTCTTTAGAGCACAATGGGAAAACTATGAGATAACAACGCAAGATAACAACTATATATATATATATATATATATATATATATATATATACATATATATATTATGAATCAATTTCTTCTTTTTATCTGCATATTCACATGAACTTTACCTCTTTACTACTATTATTTCTGACCCTAACATTTTCAGCAATGATTTTGGCAATGGTTTATTATTTATTTATTATTAATTATTTATTTAATGTTAGACAGAGGAACAAATTTCGTTTAACATGAACAATATATCAAGGTTACCTTGATATATTGGTAGGGCGGAGCAAGAAGGAAAAGCAACACATGAAATGAAGTTTGTTTCAGTTTTATCTAGAAATAGATGCTTTATTAATCCCCCAGAGGGGGAAATTTGTGTTCAGTAGCCAACATACATAAAAGGACATACGAAAACACAGAGTCATAAAACAAAGTAAAAGTTACCAACGTTTGAATAAATAAATAATAAAAGTGTACAAATACAGAAAATCTCAAGGCGCACACTTGCTATGGTCATCAACCTTTTGCATGGCTGCAGTACAACCAGTGCGCCAGCAGATGACCCCCACGTTCTTAATGAATGAAGCTTCGAGTAATGAACCAATTTTCAACACAATAGTCCAAAAGGGTTCAAAGCCTCATGAAGCCTCGTTTGGACATCACTAGACACAACGGCTTCCACAGTCATTGAATGCTGCAAGCGTCAGTTTAGCCGGCATGGAATACCAAATATTGTCATCACAGACAACGGACAACCGTTCTCCAGCATGGACTTTCAAACTTTTTCAACAGTATGGGACTTCAAACACCTCACATCCTCACCATACCACAGCCAGAGTAATGGTAAAGCTGAGTCGGCTGTCAAAATTGCCAAGACCCTGCTGAGAAAGGCAGTGCATGCTGGTGATGACAGATGGAGGGCCGTACTAGCACGGAGGAACACTTCCACAGAGGGACTCAATAGCTCTCCTGTTCAGCGACTCCAGTCCAGACGCACAGGCACATTGTTACCCTCTCATCCACCTCTGCTGAAGCCGGCTGTGATACAGGGGGTACTTCCTCGTAAGCTGGCACGGGTCACTGCATCGAAGTGGTGATATGACCAACATGCTCACGACAAGCCCATGATAATGCAAAGCGACACAGTACGGGTCTTCCTACAACCAAATGGGCCCTCTCGCTCCTGGTCACTGGGGATTTGCACCAACCAATTGCGTGACAGGTCATATGAAGTGGTTGTACAGGACAAGGTATACAGGCGCAACAGGAGGCACATTCGACCGGTGGATGAAACTCTCATCATGCAATCTGATAGTCCCCTGGTGGAAGATGACTGGGACAACAGTCAAACAGACAGCAGACTCGAGCACATAGTTGGTGACAGGAGGGAAGGGGCTTCAGAACTAGAACGGGCTCCAGTGTTGACTGATGTGCCAAGTGTCCCCCAATCTGGACATTTAGGCCTCAAGCAGACCAGAACCAGATCCAACATAAAACCTCCTGAGAGGTACCGCAAAGACTTTGTTGTTTAAACTTTCTGAAGAAGGAATGTCATCTCTTGTTTATTTCTGTGCCACTTTGTTCATGTGGACTGTTCATTTTTTTCTAATGTTTAGGAGAGTGAACTAGTCATTTCTGTTTAACCTGTAGCCAGCTATTGTTGTTGCTGGCCACGTAACTCTCATCCGGTCAATATTGTCCATTTTCAACTGCTTTCTTTCCATATGTTAAAGGAGATGTTACGAGAGTTAACCACTAGATGGCAGCCAAGTTCCATGCAATATGCAGAGACATCTAGTGCGAGTTGATGACGTTGGCTTCCGGGTGTTTTACCTGATGAGCACTGTTATAACTAGCGGCCATACAATAAAAGTAGCGTATCTACAAAGATTGCCTGACTGTATAAAAGAAAGAACGAAACAAGGACAGGAGTTGGGGAAAAAACGCCTCACCCCATCAACAACCACAGAATCAACGAGGCATACGTCCCTGTCACTGTCCCGCCACAAGGGGCGAAACGTCAATGAATGGTAGTTCATGGTTGATGACCCTGCAGCTGACCCGTGGGCACCGAAAGAAGTGCGACAGGCAGCAATGCCAAGCAGGAAATGTCTCCTACCTGTACATTTACAGTAAGTGATAAAATAGCTATATTGCATTTATTTTTCAGTGTTTTAAGAGTCCTTTCATTAAAAAGCTAAATACCATGAAGACACATATTTTGTGGAAACACACCCACTTCCACATTCAGGTGGAGGTCCTCCACCCCCGCGAGATGTCCCGGTGTTGAAACTGTAGGAGGCGGCGACTCTCATTGGAAGCGTCGGGACTGTTCTTCGCTGTAGGGGAGCGCTCCTCGTGGAGCAACTCTACTTCCGGTGTAGGGAATGCGTTATGCAGCGTTTTTTCTTTTGCATGTGTTTTCTTGCTTTGCATCGCTCCTCTGATGAAGTGAATGTTTTTATGTCCTGCAGCGTGTTGTTTTTTTGTTTTGTTTTTTTGCGTTTGCACCACGATCCTCTTTTTGTACCGTTGTAAACTTGTATTTGTGTTTGTGACTTTGCGTCGTTTCCGTGCTCAAATACGCGATTGTCCCGTATTTGGCAACTAAAAAAGCTGTCCCGTAATGAACTGAGACGGGACGCACTTGACTTTGTCTCCACTCCGCCGCTCCGGCAACCCCAGTATCCACGCTGAGAACTCTGTCCTCCGCAGTTCTTGGCATTTCGGCTCGTAATCCCAGAGGTGGGCAATGGGCATTCATTGCTGAATGTTTAAACCCCCCCTCCTTTGGTTGTGGTTTATTTGGTGTAGACAACTGAGTTTGTCTGTTTTTGTTGTTGGCGTCACCACTTTCTTTGGTTGCTTTTGTTTTCTTTGTTTTCTTGGTAAAATTTTGGTGAAACGTTGGGTTTTCTATTGATCAGCGATTTTGTTACAGTTTGATTTCCTTTTTAGTTCATTACTATTTTGTTCCCCAGTGATCGTTACCTTTTGTTTTGTGTGTGTGTGAAGACTAAAGAAATTGTTTCTTTTGTTTGAACTGTTTAACGCTTGCCTGAGTGTCTCAATGTATTAGTGTATTCATTGTGTTCACTTTTCTTTTGGACAGGAGTTGGCGTAGCGTGCGGCAGACTGCGTCGGTGGTTCCCCTTCACTTTGCTTTATTTTGCACAGCACGAGGGAAATTTTGCTTTGTAGTGATTCCCTTCGCTTTGTTTATTCCCTTTTTTCAGTTTTTCTTTGTTTTTTCTTTAGCCTTTCCGCTCGGCTACGTCCAGCCCTGCTCCCCTTATTTTCTTATGATGTTGAACAATCTTTTTGGTATAGTACTTATTTTTTTGACACTCACTCAGGCAGCTAAACCTGGTCTTATTGTTTTTCAAAAAAAGATTTTCCTTGGTGTGTTTAAAAAAGAGTCAACTATTTTAAATTATGATTGAATAAAGCTGTTTCTTTGGAAGTCCGTCTCATCCTCTCAAATCTCAAAGCGTAACGAACCTGTGTAGCCCGAGCAATTTTATTATAGTCTATTTCCTGGGGTGCAACTCCCCAGGTGGCGCTGTCAGGCAACATAAAAAATAACATTTTATAGAATTATATAATCCCTATATATGAATTCACATGATCATGGGTGTTATGATCAATGCTCCCTCTAATTTTCCATGTGTCTGGGCATCCAGACAAGCTCCTTGAGCACACTGAGGACCACTGTGGGCAACATCAGATGTGCACGCTGTGGCCACACACTAGTATCACACCTGTTCAAAACCTTGGATCATAGCAAGTTACATGGCTTATTAAAAGAATCAAATTCCAGCAGCAATTTTCATGAGTTTACTTTGAATAGAAGTGATTTGGCCCACTTCAAATGAAAAAGAGCAAAATCTTGTTGTTGATGAGATGTGTAGTGTGTTATATGTGAGAGTCCTGCTTTAACCATAGGAAGAGTCCTGCTTTGGCCTGGCTGAGGTCCAGTTGTGGCCTGGCTGAGGGTCATGTTGCGTCAATGTGCAGTGGCATGCGCGTGATAGATTGAAAAATAAGCCGAAGTGATAGCTCTTCTCTGAATAGACAAGTTAAGCCAGTGTGCTGCAGTTAGCCAGTGAAAATAGAGCGGAGTGGCACCTCTTCACTTTGTTACGCAATCTATGTCAGCGCGGTGCTGCAGCCTGGAAACTTTCTCTGCCTTTTGGATTCATACGGTGCAGCTGGAAGAAAAAAAAACATCATTCCGAAGGCGTAGCGGTGCGCTGCCTAATAAAAGCTCTAAAATTATTAATTAATACGTTTCTGTTGAATTTTATTTTATGTGCTACATAGATTTCCTTGTGCGCTGAGAATGTGCAAGTAGTGCGCGATTGCGCAAGCAAGCAGCTTAGAGGGAACATTGGTTATGATGCAATAGTAAATACACTGTGAGTCAGTAAAGTACCCGTTCTCTACTTGTTCTGTAAAATAGTGGTGTGTGTGTGTGTGTGTGTGTGTGTGTGTGTCTGTGTGTGTGTGTGTCTGTGTGTGTGTCTGTGTGTATGCCAGATAAATATCAGCTGTTTCCCACATTGACTGATGTGCTTTTGAAACTTTGATCTTGTCTTCATGGTGTTGACTTTCTAAATGTCTGTGGTGAATACATGGAGATCTTGACAGAAGAGAAATTTACCAACAAGCAGAGACTTTATCTGGATTGTCTTGTTGCTTTATTGCTTCAATTCAACAGTTGATCATTGACTTGACATTGTTATGCAGTATAGACTGATGGTATATTTCATGACTTATTGATTGACTGTTGTCACATTGAGCCAACAAGCAGAATCAAAAGACAAAATTCTCTCACAATATTTACATGCATTCATCTGATTGTTAACAAACGGATCAACAGTCAGAAGGTTGATCAGATGGATGAGTTGTTGAAAGGTCAAAGGTCAGGGTGGAAAGGTCCAGAGTGGAAACAGACCTCAGCTGTGTTTCCACAGTAATAAAGTTGTCATGTGGACTAATGACATATTATTAATCTGCGGGATGAATGGGCTGCAGAGGAAGAGAAACAACGTGGCACAAACATCCAGCAGGTGGACAACAGTCACCAGGAGCACCAACGAGGAAGTGGCGTCCAGGCCCCGCCCACCCTGTGATTGACAGCCGGAGACACTGGGTAACAAACGTGAAGACAGAAGAAGAATCAAAGGTGAGAATTCAGCTCAGAGTCTCTCTGACGACTTCAGTCACACTTTCATCAACTCAGCTGAAGAACCTGAAGGAACATAAAGTCCAACATGTAGCGGCTGAGTGAAGGAGGTCTGGACTCTGTGGAGGAGCTCCATGGTTCCAGAGACGCTGTAGAAGGACAGAAGACCTGCTCTGTGGTCCAGGTACACTCCCACTCTGGAGGACCGAGGACCTGAGACACGAGTACTCATGTTGTTGTGACGAAACCAATATTCACCTGGGTAACAATATAAACTCCAGGATTTGTCATTTGCTGTGTCTCAATTCAGGTTCTGCACCCTTGAGACCGAATGTCCTCCGTCTGAAGGAAGCGTTCTTAGAGTTCCCAGCCTAGAAGGACGGACCAAACCCCGCCTCCCCGGTAACCACTCGGGACGGTCTAGCCTTCGGCGTATTTCCTCGTTTCGTCACCGCCGTTCCCTCCTGCTGGCCAACCCCGGAAGTGACGTTTTTATAGTATCATGCTAACCATTGGTTCGCCATCTAACGATGCCGTTGAATGTTCAAATAAATAAAATCCTACCTTAAAAACTGGATACTTTATGTGAAACGTCAATATTTAGATTTATATGTCGTGCCTTAACCAGTACATGCGGCTAATTTCAGCTGACTTCCCAGGATCCCACGATGGTTTGCAGCAGCACGCAAAGCATCATGGGATACCCAAGTACGCGAAGGATAGTAGCGGTGTATCCTTGGAATCGGCTAAAACGAGTGCGTATTTACGAGTGCGCATTTTGAGCGTCCTAAACACCCTCGGGAATTGGGACAAGCCTTCGCGCAGTGCGATGACGCAACTTCCTTTCAAAATGCGCACTTCAAGGATGCAGAACCTGAATTGAGACACAGCAATTGAATCCAAATCTACTTTCCTCTGACCTTCCTGCTCTGCCGATGTTCCTGTAGGCCACTGCTACACCAACCCCCTAAAATAAACCACAGAAGTCCCTCCCCCTTCTCCACTCAACCTCCCAGTAACATCGTCCAGTCACACCTTCTCTACTCAGGACCTGCTTCTTGTCAGTGAATCTGTCTGGATGATCACAATAAGACTGAACTTCCTCCATGAATGTCACTTTTCTGTGATCCTCAGATAATAACAGACGTTTGTGCACTATGCAGAACTTGCTGTATTTCATCTCTCAGCTTGGTCACAGCTGCTGCCACGTCCTCAAAGTATCTCAGAGGACGGATCTCCAGGCTGGAGGAGTCTGGAGACGGACTGAGTGCTGGCAGTGAGGAGAACCTGTGGAGAAACTGGCTGTGGTCCAGTGTGTGTGAGATCTTCTCCAGCTCAGCGTCTCTCCTCTTCAGCTCCATCATCTCCTGCTCCAGCTTCTTCTCAAGCTCTTTGACTCCACTCACTGCTGCCCCCTGTGTGGATCTGACCTGCTGCTGCACCTCAGAGCGTCTTTTCTCCAGCAGACGGATCATCTGGGTGAGGATCTTCTCGCTGTCCTTCACTGCTTTATCAGCAGAGCCGTTGATGGACTCCACCCCCTTCAGGTCTTCCTCTGTGTGCTGGATCTTCTGCTGGATCTTCTACCTGGTCTCCTCCAGCTCTCTCTGCCTCCCAGGCCTCTGTACTGCTGCTGACACTGTCTGATGACCTTGATGTTCATCCACACAGCAACAAGCACAGATGATCTTCTGATCAGTGCGGCAGAACATCTTCATCACCTCATCATGACGAGGGCAGATGTTCTCCTGGAGCTGCTGGCTGGGTTCCACCAGCTTGTGTCTCTGTAGGGGAGCAGCATCACAATGAGGCTGGAGG
>NW_027466089.1:2535000-2632500 GCF_046127955.1 Nelusetta ayraudi
TCCAACCTTCTCTCAGCTCCAGAGGTTGGTGGTCTGCAGGAGCTTCTACAGCAGCAGAAGATCAGTCTGGAGAGGAGATGTGAACGTGTGACTGAAGGTGAAGAAGCAGGAAGTCAAACTCTCCTCAACAGCATCTACACTGAGCTCTACATCACTGAGGGACTGAGTGAGGAGGTCAACAGAGAGCATGAGGTCAAACAGCTGGAGACCAAGAAGACCAAGAAGACCAAGGAGATCCTCCACGACCGTCCAATCAGGTGCAGCCAGATCTTTGAAGCCTCACCTGAGCAGCAGGGACTCAGGGAGTCAGAGTGGTGCTGACCAGGTCTCTGGGCTGGACCGGGAAGCCTTGGGGTCCCACTGGAGGAGCTGGAGGAGGTGACTGGGTCCAGGGAAGTCTGGGGGTCTCTGCTGAGGCTGCTGCCCCCGAGACCTGACTCCGGATACGGCAGTAGAAGATGGATGGATGGATGGATGGATGGATGGATGGATGCCAGGTGATAGAACATTTCATAAAAACAGACTCTGCATTAAAACTTCTATTACACTCTAAAAAACTCACTCCAATATAACTGCACTCGTCCTTCTCTCACATTACATTGGATCACAATGACCAAACAACACAACAAAGACAATGATCCAACTGTACTGCCACGTCCAGACGCAGTGTAGGTCTGTAGGCCTCTTGGACCTTCATGTGAACCACTGCGTGTTGACTGGAGGTGAAACATGACTGACTGCTGTCCTCCTACCTGGACAATGCAATCTCACTTTCATTCTGCTGCAGATGGCCATTTTCATTTTACACCGTCCAAATTTACAGCTCAGGGCGCTGGGACGAATTCCAAATTGTGTGCAGATACAGGCCTACACTTCAAATAATTATGAGAAAAATCCAACGTAAAGAGAGCACTTCCATTAGGAAATAGTCAACATGAAATTTCGTCTTCTACTGACACCTGCTGGTCAAATTGAATAGTTGCAAATATTGTGAAGAAGTTCTCATCTAATTCTAATCCTAAACAATATGGCCATTCCAAGTCAAGTATTAAGACAATTAATCAGGTTTGTACTGCTTGATTGAACACATTCATCCCGTTCCAGTGCACTAAAACCCACTTCCCTTCAGGACCGTGTCAGCGAAGCCAAAACTTCCTTGAGTGACGCTGTTTCCCAGCATGCAATGCGAGCTAGCGATTCACAATACTATTTCATCACAAACATGGATGTAAAAAATAAAAAGGGGCGAAAAATGAAACTTCAGGAACACCAACCATTGCAATACAAGCAGAACTGGGCCGAAGTTTTATATTATGTACACCATATTACAGCCTTCTGGTGGACAAGCCATACTATTTAATCCGTGTCTTCCTATGGCACTTCCGTGGGTAGAAACTCGTCGTAGAGGTCACGTGCTGGGTGCTCGTCACCCCACCAATCACCTCGGGGAAGGTCTAACAGGAGAAGCTTGCTGGCGGAAATGATGCACTACAAGTGGATGTGACGCTCATGAGTGCGATGGATGAGGTAGAGCAATGCTCCAGAACCCGATTCAGACTACTCTCCCTCCACTTTTTTTGTTTTGTATGAGCGTTTAAAAAAAACAACATAATGATAATCGAATAAGCTTTAGTTTATTAATCAGAATTAAAACAAGTAGGTTTTGCCCTTACAAGGTTGTAGATTTGTTATAGATGAGTTCCTTTGTTGTAGTTCGGCGCTTGAAAAACTATATATGGGATGTACCATGACCTGAGGGATTTCCTCATCCCATCCCAGCTTGGTTCTGATGCTGAATGTGAATGTATCTTGCTGTACATCCCACTGAGCTCCAAGGGCCCTCTCCATAGGGAGCTGGTCTCTGTCAAGGTTAAGTGTTTTTACCTCTTTAGCTCTCTGCTCTTCAGGAATGGCGGCCAGCACCGAGCAATGATTGCTCACCCACTTATTGAGCTTAAATCCACCTCTACCGCACAGGTCTGTTAGCTGCTGGTACAGATGTATTGCTTGTTCCACCGTGCTGACGGCCTTTAGACAATCATCCACGTAGAAATTTTGACCAACAGTGTTTATAACCTCAGCTGGGAAGTCATGCTGATTGTCGTCGAATGAAGCACAGCTTGGGGATGACACTGCCCCAAAGATGTGGACCAGCATCCTGTGCTCTTGTAGGTCCTTTGTAATGTCCCCATCTGGCCACCAGAGGAAGCGTAAGAAGTTTACATCCTGGTTGGAAACTCTTACTTGATGAAACGTTCCCTCAATGTCAGTCATGAATGCTACAGGGCCTTGGCGAAAACGAAGCAGCACACCTAGCAGTGTACTTGTCAAATTGGGACCCTGCAGGATCTCTTTATTTAATGATGTTCACTCACTTTCAATCTCACAGCCACTAAAAAACCTGATTGTGATTGAGAGGTCCTCAGCAGCCAATCACTGTTGGGAGTCCAGCCTTCAAACACTCCTCCTGAATCCACAGTCACATCTGTGAGCATCTGGAACTTTGGCCCTGATCCTCCACACCACACAACTTGGGATGACAGCGCCACCTACCTGTATCCTTTCAGCAGCCAGTCCATGCTCTGACCCGTTTCCACTGTGGCCTGTTGTGTCATCTGGACCGGAGTCTGGATCATCAGTGTCCAGGTTCATGGAATGAGTCAGAGTGCCGCCGTCCTGTGATGTCATGATAGAGAATCACTCTATTTATACTAATGTGCAGAACCACTAGAGTGTCATTTCTTCACTGCTGTCAGCAACAAGCATTTGGTGTCACACTGGTGTACAACACTTATGGGCTAATTAATAAGAAATGACATATTTATGAATCACCTGCAATGCCCAGATTGTTGCTGCTTATCTGCTGATATGAGCCGTCAACTGTTGCAATATAGAACCACGGGCAGGAAATTACAATTAGTGTAGAGCGTATTATAATTTAAAAGTTTACTAACGGTAGTTCTTTAAAGAATTTAGCAGGGATGGAACAGGCTAACGTGACGACGTCACCTCTAACACGGTAGGAGCTCAACCTGCTGTCACGGCGAAAACTCTGTGTTAGGTCCCGTCGAGGGGGACCGAGACGCAACGTGTGGGACACCTTCCCCCACTCCCAAGCCTCATTAATTTTTCACTGCAGTTGGCGGTTTTCAACAAAAAACATTTTATTAATCAGTAAATGAAATAAACAAAACAACTTAACCGGTGGACAGCAAAGGCTTCAGGGTGGGCCCAGGCCAAAATAATAAACCAAACTCCAACTAGCTCGCCTTAAGAACTAACTAAACAAAGAAAGATAACCCAAATACAGAAAGGCTAACCTCCCTACATACTTATTAAACAGGAGAAAAGAGGGGACAAAGAAAATGGCAGCCCACCTCTACGGCTGTGTGCTCTAACGCCATTTCAGAAGTGACTAACTGCAGAGTTGGGAGCGGAGGAGGGATGACCGTCAGGCTGGCTCGACTGCTCCTCCTTGTCAGCCGTGGCGCGTCCAATCAGCAGCCGACATCCAGGACCGCACCTGCAAGGCGTCATCCACTCTCTCTCACACACACACACAGACACAAAGATAGAGGCATCTATATCACCCCCTCCCTTAAGACCTAAACCCTATTAACATACCGACAAACAAAACTAAACAAGAAAAACAGCTCAGTTCCCCCGAAATAAGAATTCCGCAGCTAGTCCACATGATAATGCATCTGCCAACACATTATCAACCCCCCCTTCCTGTGGCAAATCTGGAGATTGAAGTCTTGCAGGAGCAGAGACCACCGCATCTACGAGGGCATTATAGTCTATAAAAACCTGACCCCAAATTAACAACAAGCTGGGCATTGTCAGAAGGAGAGCCAAAGCTTCTTTCTTAACTTCCCAATAATGACTCTGTGTGCGTGCTTGCTTAGTTGTGGCATGTCCCTCTACTTCTATGTCATGGTGCAAAACTGACGTACGGCGGCGGTGGTCAGAAAACAATAGTGGGTGGCTCTCAATTAATTTAACAATATCATGACGGGCTGATGCAGGCAAATGGGACAAAAACGAGCTTAAGTTATTCATAATTTCAGAGTTTCCCAGGTGCGCCGAAGGAACACCAATTTTTTTTTTTTTTTTTTTTTTTTTCAATGAGCCCTCCCTCCGCCAATGGGCAAAGAGGGGGCGGAGGCTCAAGCGACACATTTTTCCGAGCGACGTAACGCCCGGTTCACACTGGACGGGGAAGCGCCACGAAGCGCCGAGCGCTTCCATTCGGCACCCATGTTAATCAATGTAGTAGTTCACACCAGACGCGAACAGGCGCTCGGCTCCCCTCGCGGATCGCGCCATGCATTTAACGTCAGTTCACTGGACGTGGAAGCGGCGCTTCCATTCGGCGCCCACGTTAATCAATGTGGTGGCTGCGCGGCTCGCGGCATGCATTTGTTGTTTCGGCGTCTGCTCTATTTCGTGTGCGAGCCGCGAGCGATCCTCGTCAATAGTACAGGAAGTCGCTCAATAAAAACGAGAAAATCCGGTGAATTTTCAAAATAAACTAATTTCAAAATAAAAACCGAATGATAAATTCGATCATATATCATATTTGTATGTTATATTTGTCAGTACATTGTATCAGAGTGCGAGACACACACACACACACACACACACACACACACACAGAGGAAGACTTGATCAAAATACGTCTGTTTGATCCTAGAGATGCCGGTCAATGATCATTATGAAAGAGGTCTTGTCTTGAGATGGACATCTGAGTGTGTGTTTCTATTTATTCACACACACACACACACACACACACACACACACACCCAAAGTAAGCCACGGAGCGGGCTGGCTACGGGGCGAGGGGGGGCGAAAAAAAAAAAAAGAAGCTCAAGTGGGAGTGAAAAAAAGACTGCAGCTGAGCAGAAGCGCTTGTCGACCGTCGCGGAGCTGTTCCCGTCTGGTGTGAACCAGTTGGAGCCTCGCTCGCGAAATTCGTCGGCGCTCCGCTTCGCGGCGCTTCCACTTCCATTGAAATGAATGGCACGAGCTGCGCGCCTGTTCGCGTCTGGTCTGAACTACTACATTCAGTGCGTTTACATGGCACTAGAGAAAATCGAATTATTGCCTTAGTCCGATTATGATCAGAGAACTCACGTGCGTGTAAACACCTTACTCCGATTATGATTGGAGTTTGAGAACTCCGATTGGAATCGGAGAACCCCGACTGAGACACCCAGATAATGCGATTGGAATTCAAATTTCTCTGCCATGTATACGCCTTAATCGGACTATTAACTGGACAATGCGAGTGAGCATGCGCCACGCCTCGCTCTCGCGACTCATGACCGCACAACTACGTCGTCTAACAAAACAGACGGCGCGAAACAACCTGGCAAACGCGAATAAGAATGTTGACATTTGGAGAGAGGATGAGACCGGGGCGATGCTTTCTCTTCTAAAAGAGATGGACATATTAAAATAACGTGCAACGGAGACCTTTTTAAAAAGGCTAGCGCAGCAAATGCAGGGCTCCGGCTTTGCGCACCCCTGAACAAATACGTATTCGTTCGTATTTATATTTCTACCTTTTCGTTCACATTTTTTGTGAGTTAGAAGAATTTTAACTTTGTAAATAAAAGCACAGCAAAGAGATGTTTTTCTGATTTGTTTTTATTTTGGTAATTTCGCTGTTATTCTGCTGGAAACGGCGTGCAGCGGCACCAGCTTCCTCCATGGTCGGCACTTTAATGAGCGTGTGTATAACTGAAGACACCGTTCCTTTGCAAAACCTGTACACAAACTCTCCCACCAGTCTGCTCCGAACCCGAATCCAACAAGAACGAGAGTTTGGGGTCCGTAGCGACGGCACAAAGCGTAGCATCGAAGTGTTGTTGTAGCCCTCCAACAGCAAACAACGTTCTTGTCTGCCTTTTAAAATAACCATGAGCACAAGAAATAGGGTACACCTTATCTGCAAAGCAAGTAACACGTACATTATGAACTATCGTTCCATATCACAATAGATTTAATATGTCAACCGAAAGCAGCCGACTATATATATACATATATATATATATATATATATATATATATATATATTAATTAACCTCTGTCATTGAACTCCATATTATTCGTATGTTGTTGTTTTTTTTTTAAATGCTCATACAAAAAAAAAAGTGTGACATCCACTTGTAGTGCATTATTTTTGCCAGCAAGCTTCTCATGTTACGACTCACTACATTGATCCATATTTTCCATATACTCACCTGAATCACTTGCCCTGCAGATCCCCTGCAAGGGCCACTGCACAACCAGCACGTGACCTCTACCATGTGCTTCCACCCACGGAAGTGCCATAGGAAGACACGGATTAAATAGTATGGCTTGTCCACCAGAAGGCTGTATTATGGTGTACATAATATAAAACTTCGGCCCAGTTCTGCTTGTATTGCAATGGTTGCTGTTCCTGAAGTTTCATTTTTCCCTTTTTCCCTTTTTATTTTTTACATCCATGTTTGTGATGAAATAGTATTGTGAATCGCTAGCTCGCATTGCATGCTGGGAAACAGCGTCACTCAAGGAAGTTTTGGCTTCGCTGACACGGTCCTGAAGGGAAGTGGGTTTTAGTGCACTGGAACGGGATGAATGTGTTCAATCAAGCAGTACAAACCTGATTAATTGTCTTAAAACTTCACTTCGAATGGCCATATTGTTTAGGATTAGAATTAGATGACAACTTGTTCGCAATATTTGCAACTATTCAATTTGACCAGCAGGTGTCAGTAGAAGACGAAATTTCATGTTGACTATTTCCTAATGGAAGTGCTCTCTTTACGTTGGATTTTTCTCATAATTATTTGAAGTGTAGGCCTGTAGTTGATGAGGAATCACGGTGTGCTAACGCTACTCAAACAGCTTAGATGAAAAAAGGGAGTGTGATTTGGGTTTGTGGTACATTATGACAATCTTGGACTTGCAAGACTGAGGCGACGGTTCAATTCCCATCAATGTGTATTATATATGTGTTATTTAGCTCATCTATTCTACATTTTAAATAGATCACATTTGACATCTCACCCACTGAACACTTACTATTGAACATATTTTTAAACTATGGGCTATTTAGTCTTGTTTTAGGATATAATATAATTCATTGCACAAACTGTCAGGCTACGTATAAGAGCTATAGTCTACTACAATCAGTCGTGCCAAAAAAAAGACAGTCTTTATTTTTCATTTTTATTTTATTGTGTCAGCATTGAACCATACAAGCATGTAGTGTTGTCCAACAAGAATGCATGGCGAATCATATCCCAAACAACCTATGAAACAATGAACACGTTTCCATTGCACTTCATTTTATTGAGCACTAGATGACCTCCTCGAGCACTGTGTCATTGAAGCCTCGAGTAATGAACCATTTTTTGAAACAAGTGTCGAAGCTTCAACAAAGCCTCAATCGGCCATCACTACCTACGGCTGCGTGCTCTAACAGCATTTCAGAAGTGACTAACTGCAGAGTAGGGAGCGGAGGAGGGACGACCGTCAGGCTGGCTCGACTGCTCCTCCTTCTCAGCTGTGGCGCGTCCAATCAGCAGCCGACATCCAGGACCGCACCTGCAAGACGTCATCCACTGTCAGACACACACACAGACACAAGGATAGAGGCACCTAGACCCACCCGTGGGTCATAACACTCCGTGTGGATCTTTTCACTCTGGCATTGAAAGGGGGTGCTAGCGCTAGCCGTTTGCTAAGCTATGTACAGACAGCACCACCGCTTGCCGAACCACATAGTCACACCGTTTATATGCAACAACTCGTCATCAATATCTCTAAAGTAGAAGTCAAGAACTTTTTTCAAAAACGATAACTAACTCAAACTTTTTTGTGTGTTTATAAAAACAAACTAAAACAAACTTAAATTGAAGTCATATTTCACTTCGTTTACGTCTGTCAAATGAATATTTGCCCAGGAAAATCGTTTAGTTTTACGCAGCAGCACCTAAATGCACCTCGCGTTCTGTGACGTCACCCCTCTTTCACAGCAGTATGTTGACGAGCGACTCGCGGCGGGAAAGTCCGATATGCCACTTTTTCCCCAATACCACGAAGAGAGTGACAAAAGCCAATGTCTTCTGGTGGAAAGACACAAAATATGTGGCTTGCTTCTAAAAAGGGAAAAACCCCGACAAACCTCCATTTAAGAAGCTCGCACAAAGCAGTAGTGAACATGTTTATTGAGACTGGGAAGTAGACACGACAGTTTGACTCAGTTGACTCAAATATCCTGTGGCGATGAGAGTGGTTATGGCTATCTGATAAAGCAAGATTTAATATTGGGAATTTAACAAAATGAAAAGGAACCGACAACGCCACCCTGGGAATTTCACCCAGGGAGTTCTACTAAACACAAAAGTAATAATTAGGCACACAGGTAAGTTCTACGAGGAAGGAGTAGGAGACGTGGTTCAGAATGTTTAAAATATCAAACCAACTTTTATTCAACATTTAAAAATAAAAGGAACAAACAGACCAACACTTAAAACAGAGCTACTGAGCTCCTTATTCTTGGTGTAGAAACTGAGGCTTACCGATGAGGGGGCCAAACGGGGGAGGAACCAAAGAAAACAAGGAACACCCCACTCACACGTGACACACCTGCAAAGAAAGTGAAGTGCAAAAAAAAGAAGAAAACAACCACAATCCCGGGTCACAGCACTCGAAGGGGCCCACCACCCGGGGCACCGCCACCACCAGCAGCTCTCAGCGACTACAAAAGAAAAGACAAACAGTTGGTTACTAAAAGTTCCCTAAAATCTGTCACATGTACTGAAATAGCAGGAAAAACAAACAAACAATGCAATTACACACACACACACACACACACACACACACACACACACACACACACAAGCACACCACTGTAGCTGGACAGGCGACTTGATAGTGTAACGTCTGCTGTCTGAGGGTCAGCAGTGGCGACGTAAGCAAACGAAGAAAAACACAACGAGAACGGAAAAACAACAAGTAAAACCAAGGCGGGACGGAAGCAACATTCACCGTCGACCGTCTGTACGGGGCGGCTAGCACAATCAAGTGCGGGCGAAGCAGCAGTGTTCCTGCACTTATCTTATAGGACCGAGTTTTGGGCCACAGGTCTTGATCACCAAGCGTCCTCCAGGTGAGGAGAACAACGAGGAGGCTCTGCGCAGCTTTGTGCTAGCAGGCGGCTGTAGTGTGCCGGTGAGGTGTTCAGGAAGCACTGTAAAAAGAACGGACAGGTGAGGTACTACATACCTATGCTAATAAGCCATAATAATTTAACTGAGAAGGTTCTGCACCTTCAGCTCCTCCAGGAGGTCCTCAGCAAAGTGTCAGAGTTTGTTGGTTTTTTACCTCGGTCGGCAGAGTCACAGTATGAAACTTGTAGCCAGGGGGCGCTGCAGCTCACTCAACACCTACAAGGTTTGAAAAGGAAATTGAGTGGAATTCACCTGGAATGAAAAGAAAAGCACAACTACAGCAGAAAAACTGAACACAAAGACGCACAAAGTTTGAACTACAAACTGATTTTCTTCTTCTGTTGATTCAAATGAATTTGACAGAAATAATATCTGAAAAAATAGAAACCAAATGTTAAATTTCGACATTTAAAAAATGGACAGATTCATTTACACCCAGTAAGATAAGAAGATATTTAGCTCTCAGCCAATTAGAGCTGCTGCTCCTGTGTGTGTGTGTGCGTGCGTGCGTGCGTGCGCGTGTGCGTGTGCGTGTGTGTGGATGTGGTGGTGTGTGTACCTGAATGTGGGAGTGGGTGTGTTTAAGTACGTCACTGGAAGTAGGCTGCCAATTAGTGCGGCCTCCGAGGCCGCAACCGCCCCACGCCAGCGACGAGCCCGGGGGGGGGGGGGGGGAGGGCCCGGCCACGGCACACCCGCCGCAATGCCGGCCAGGAAGAGGCCCGAAGCAGCAGGCCCCCGTACCGGAAGGCACCCGCCCCACGAGGAGCCAGGGCAAGATGACAGGGAGGCAGATACCCCAAGGAGAAGGGACACCACCCGGGGCGAACAGACAGCAGAGCCCGTCCTCCGGACGGAGGCCCCCCAGGGCAAGCGAGACCGGACTCATCCCCATGACAGGACCCAGCCACTTCACCCACCGGGAGGATCGGTACCCAAGGCAGGCCCGGGCACCCAGAGGCCCCCTCCCTATGGACCCAGTATGGCGCATCGCCGCAAGTGGCAAGGTCCCCATAGGCCCAGCCGGTCTCGCACCCCAGGGGCACCGGACTGCACAGGGCCCATCCAGAGTGGGAAAGATGCCGGATCCCGCCCCCACCAGCAGGCCGACCCCACTGTGTGTAGGGGTGTCAGTGTGTGTATATGTGCACTTGCTGGTGTGTTGAACTATGGTGCGTTTAAAATGGAAGGGTGGTAAGGCCCTGGGGCAACCACACTGCTGCTGAGCAGGGCAGCGGCCGCAGTGCACGAACCACCCCCCCAGGCCCTAAGTGTCTATAATGCTATTAAGATTGGAGAGGGTCTTAAGGCCAGAAGGCCGGGCAGCGACCACCCAAGACACAAATCCCCCGAAACAGAAGAAAATAAATAAATAAATAAAAAATTTAGGGGAAAAAAAATAAATTAAAAAAAACAAAAAAAAAAACACCTATTATGTGACCAGGGGGGACTCCCGGTCAGGGCGCCCCCTCAGCGACATCGGGGCCGGGGACACCACAGGGATCCAGGAGCCAAAGGGGGCCCACCCCCCACCGCACCCGGGCACACAGGAGCGGTAGCCGGCGAACGCGCAGCCCCACCCCAGGCATGCGACCCCACCGCGTACGATCCAGCGCCAGTCCCCAGACACAGGGATGGACCAGCCCTCCCACCAACAAGGGGCCCCCAGACCAGAGCCAGGGACCCCCCCCCCCGGAGCACCAACCATCAGGCCCAGCCCCCCGCGTGGTAGACATCCCCCGCTGGGGCACCCAACCCCGACCCCCCACCAACCCGCAAAGCAGCCGAACCCCCACGAACAACCACTGGAGTGTGGAAGCAGACAGTTACCATAATCCAAATGAAAAAGCAACAGCAGAAATGCTTTTTCATTTTAAGAACGTGGCTGCATTATTTGACTCATAAATAAAATCCCCAATAAGTCCATTATGGTCCGAGTATGTTTTGGTCATTGGATTGAAAAACCAAAAACGGACGCTAATTTGTTTTTCGTTTTACAATGAAAAAAAACCAAATATGAAATATGAGACATTTTTCCTTTTAACTGTGTGATATTAAATACAAGAAAATTTGAAAATGGCTTGATTCTATTTTTATAGTTTGAAGAACAAAAAATAAAATCACTAAAACACAAAGACAAAAAACAGTGCGTTTTACCCTGGTCTTTGGAGGGAGGTACGAGATCAGCAAGTTAGAGGCTCGTGTTGACTCAGGCAGAGCGCTGCAGATTTGCTCACTGGTTGTAGGATTTTCTCCTGCTAATTGTTCATTGTAAATGTCTCTGGAACCCTACTCGTAAATCATTTTTCACATGGCAAGACAAGGCAAGGCATCCTCACAAGTTTCTGAGCGGACATCGCTGGAAAGTGGCAGGACAAGAGGTTCCTCTGCAAGAAATGTGAGAAGAGTTTGTGCTGAACATGGATGGCCTAAATGTGAAGGGGCTCCCCGATACACAGCTGGAGATCGAAGTGGCAAAAGCAATAACTGAGGTGTTGTAACAACTCCACTGGCAGATTAAACACGCTTCACAATGCTTCTGTGCTACGACTGAAAACCCTCTAGTGAACCAAAATTGATTAATTAATTCCAACATCCCCCCTTTTGACACATCGTCTAAACCGTGCGTCAATTTAGCGAAATGTGAAAATAAATGTTTTGGCAGATGTCTGACTTGAGGAAGTCCCTGCATTTCCACAGTGCCCCAAAGTCATGAACGACACCAAACGCATAACGGGAGTCTGTGTAGATTGTGACAGACTTGCCCTCTGCAAATCTACACGCTTCAGTTAGCGCAACCAGCTCTGCCCCTTGTGCTGAGAGGTGACATGGAAGGGAGTCAGAGCAGATGACCTCCGAGTCGGAGACAACTGCGTCACCAACTCTGTTGGCGCATTTGTTGTTCCGGAATGCTGAACCATCTGCGTAGAAAACAAAATCAGCATTAGCAAGGGGTTCGTCAGGTCAGGTCAGGTCGGGGGGAGAAAATTGTGTCTAGCTCTGCTATGCAGTCGTGTGTGGGTTGGGCATGTTCGGTGCCCTGGCGTGGACAGCAGCGTTAACTGCTCTCAAATGTTGAACAAACCTCCAGTCATCACGTTGAGGAGGAACTCTGGCCTTTTTTACAGGGAACATGGGCGTGCGCACTGGCGAGTCGGGGCATGGGACAATGACACCTGCTTCGAGAAGAGAATCAAAAACAGGAGTCATCCCTTCAACAGCTTCTGGCTTCAGAGGATATTGCGGCTGGTTGGGCCAAATATCACTTTTGGGTGTGATCTTCACCGGTTCGGCACCTTTGATCAGTCCCACATCGTATTTGTGAGCAGCCCACAGTGAGGAGGGAACCTCACTCAGTTCCTCGGGCAGCTGCAAATTGGGAGCTTTCATGAAGTGAGCATCACCCGGCACCTTATCGTTAGCCGCCACTATCAATTCTTCTGGGGCCTCGAGGGGAAGCAACCACTGATAGACATGCAAGAGAGGCTTAGGAATTTGAGCCAAGGTCGAGGTAGATAACGACCTGGCAACAATCAACCCGTCGGGGGTGGAGATGAGATTAAATACCCATGGCTAGAAGCAAATCTCTTCCCAACAAATTCATCGGACACACTTCTGACAATACAAAGCTGTGTTTAATTTGGTTTTGTGATGTGCATGTCTCGTCGCCGTAGTCAATACAAGTAAGTGGAGTGGTGAGAGGCTCTCTCTTCTTCGTTCCAGCTGCTCCGACAGAATAAACATATCTCCCACTTTTTTTTTTACACTGGGGAAGTTCTTCTGCACGAAGGAGCAACAATGTTGCTCCGCTATCGGCTAGGAACGTGATATTTTTACCCATAATTCTAAAAGTGACCCGTGGCAGTTTCTCAAAAGCAGCTTCTTGATACAACGTGTATGTGGGAGGAGGCGGCACGTGACGACGCTCCAAACCTGTCAATGGTGCTCAAAATTTGGTCACGTAAATCAACCTCAAACTCTGTGTCAGTGTCAATGCATGTCTCACTGTCAGGCTGAGAGCAATCAGTCGAACCTAAATCATTGTCAGAAGAAAAATCACCATCAACATGTAAATCAGTATACGTTTCCGAATAATCAACATCAGACTATGAATCAGTGTACGTGTCTGCAGGGGAAAGGGAAGTTAGAGGGGACAGCAAGCATTTCTTCATTGCAAGAAGCGTGTTGCATGTGTGTGTGTGCATCACTTCCCTGCGAAGACGCTGTAGGCCGGGGGTCCGTCTCGCCGGGTCCATGCCGTGTCCCGCACTCCACTCTCCCCCCTCAGCTGCTCTGAGTTGGATCCTCTTTTCCGGCCCTCGCGATCACTCTCTTGGCTGCTGTGGGCATTGTTCTGCCCGCGGTGTCTTCCTTTGTCAGGGCATTCTCTGGCCCAGTGACCCATTCGGCCGCAGATGTGGCACGCCCCCTTTTCGCCTCTGTCTCCGCTAGTCGCCCTTCATCGGTTGTCGTTGTTCCTGTCGGGCCGTCTCGCCGTGTCACTGAGGTGCTTCATCATGGTGAGGGAGGCACGCTTTATCTTCTTGTCCTCTGCATCGCTGGCCTCCTGCAGAAGCCTCTCAGCGTGCACTGCATGACGTCGGACCTCTGTCAGCCGGGCATCTTCAATCCCCACGCAGCAGCTTCTGTTAACTGCTTTGGCGATCTGGGGGAGCAGCCCTTGTCTGAAAGCAGTGATGAGGCTGGCCGTTTGGTTGACGGCAGTCCTGATGAACGTGGCGACGCTGCGGCGTCGGTGCTGGAGTGCGCAGGGTTGTACGGTGGTAGCGTTGGATGAGGGCAGGCGGGAGGAGGGAAGACAGGCATGTCCAGGAGAGGGTCCCTCAGGCCTGTAAGAGAAGGATACAGACGATTTGGTGCATTTGAATGCTCGTGTGTGAGCGGCTCCTTTTCTCCCTCCTCTGGGGAGTGTGTGTGAGCGTGTGCACCCTCTGCCGTTATCTCTGTCACCCCTGTGCTCCAGCGCCCAGCGCTGTTCACACGTTTCTTTACTTGTTTCCTGTCCCTGACCTCTGCTTCAGGTTTCCAGAATGAAAAACACCTTTAATGATCTTTGATGATTTGAATCTCCCACCTGTTTGGGTTTTTCTTTTTTGTAACCTTTCCCTCGGCTATATTCAGTTTATCCCGGAGGTTTCTCAATTCCTCCATACTCAGTGATCCCCCCTCTGGGAAACCATACTTTTCAACCCAAACATCCAACATATCAAGACAATCTGGACCGTATTTTTTCCGCATGTCGTCCACAATTTGTCCCCCCTGGGGAACTGCAGCAGCCACTTTGCTCTGGTTCTTCCCCATCCCTGTCTAGACTTATTACTTGTAGCTGCACAGGCGTCCCTGTGCCCCCTTTTTTTACTCAGGCGCAAAAAGGTAGAGAAAACATTCACCCCTTCGGTACTTAGTCACCAAAGGTTTTGCCCGCTCAGCCCTCACCAACCTTCTTGGATATCTGGTGAGCGGGACAGGCCCGCGATATGACCTTGACTGGCACGATATTATGATTTAGCGTACGTTACGCTCAACGTCATTCCGTGCGGCAGGTAAAAAAAAAGGTGGTGTTGTCCCGGGTGTCCCAATTCCATCGCAAGCCGATCGGAGCCGATTATCACCCGGGTCGTTTGTCGGGTTGGTTGACCCGTTTTGTCGTGCAACAGCTGCAACTGCAAACTGCAGGCTTCAATTTACCGACGCCTTACACATGTGATGGCATGGAGACTGTGCATTGTAGCAACATCAGTCCCCTTAGAGAGAATCTTCTCCAAAACAGGGCAGATATTTACAGAGAGAAGAAACAGGATCAGCCGCACAAAGCTGAGGCTCTTGGTTTTTCTCATTGTCAATCTTCACTAAAGGACAAAACTGTTATCTGAATGCTGATTTTTTTTTTCTTTTTGTTTTACACATTTTAATTCATATTTTGTTGTGTGAGTTTCTGTAAGCGTATGTTGTTTGACTTTACATTTGTGTAGTAGTAAAAAACTAAACGTTTAAAATTGGTAATAGTTATTTAGATAGAGGCACCTAGACCCACCTGTGGGTCATAACACCCCCTCTCTTAAGAACTAAACCCTATTAACATACCTACAAACAAAACTAAACAAGAACAACCTCAGTTCCCCTGAAATAAGAATTCCGCAGCTAGTCCACATGTACACGTGATAACGCATCTGCCAACACATTATCAACCCCCCTTCCTGTGGCAAATCTGGAGATTGAAGTCTTGCAGGAGCAGAGACCACCGCATCTACGGCTGGTTTGATTGCGCATCCTATCCAGGACCACGAGGGTCTTATAGTCTGTAAAAACCTGACCCCAAATTAACATCAAGATGGGCACTGTCAGAAGGAGAGCCAAAGCTTCTTTCTTAACTTCCCAGAATTGACTCTGTGTGCGTGCTGCTTACTTGTGGCATGTCCCTCTACTTCTATGTCATGGTGCAAAACTGACGTACGGCGGGGGTGGTCAGAAAACAATAGTGGGTGGCTCTCAATTAATTTAACAATATCATGACGGGCTGATGCAGGCAAATGGGACAAAAACAAGCTTAAGTTATTCATAATTTCAGAGTTTCCCAGGCGCGCCGAATGAACACCGATTTTTTTTTTTTTTTTTTCATGAGCCCTCCCTCCGCCAATGGGCACGGAGGGGGCGGAGGCTCAGGCGACACATTCTTCCTAGCGACGTAACGCCCGGTTCACACTGGACGCGGAAGCGCCACAAAGCGCCGCAAAGTGCCGAGCGCTTCCATTTGGCGCCCATGTTAATCAATGTAGTAGTTCACACCAGACGCGAACAGGCGCGCGGCTCCCCTCGCGGATCGCGCCATGCATTTAACGTCAGTTCACTTGACGTGGAAGCGAAGCGCCGCCGAGCGCTTCCATTCGGCGCCCACGTTAATCAATGTGGTGGTTGCGCGGCTCGCGGCATGCATTTGTTGTTTCGGCGTCTGCTCTATTTCGTGCGCAAGCCGCGAGCGGTCCTCGTCAATAGTACAGGAAGTCGCTCAATAAAAACGAGAAAATCCGGTGAATTTTCAAAATAAACTAATTTCAAAATAAAAACCCAATGACAAATTCGATCATGTATCATATTTGTATGTTATATTTGTCAGTACATTCTATCAGAGTGCGAGAGACATTAAACACACACACACACACACAGAGGAAGACTTGATCAAAATACGTCTGTTTGATCCTAGAGATGCCAGTCAATGATCATTATGAAAGAGGTCTTGTCTTGAGATGGACACCTGAGTGCGTGTTTCTATTTATTTACACACACACGCACAAAAGTGAGCTATGGAGCGGGCTGGCTACGGGGCGAGGGGGGGCGATGACGAAAATGATTTTTTTAATTTTATTTTTTTTAAAGAAAAAAAAAAGTGAAAAAGTGGGAGTGAAAAAAAGAGTGCAGCTGAGCAGAAGTGCTTGTCGACCGTCGCGGAGCTGTTCCCGTCTGGTGTGAACCAGTTGGAGCCTCGCTCGCGAAATTCGTTGGCGCGGCGCTCCGCTTCCATTGAAATGAATGGCACGAGCCGCGCGCCTGTTCGCGTCTGGTCTGAACCACTACATTCAGTGCGTTTACATGGCACTAGAGAAAATCGAACTATTGCCTTAGTCCGATTATGATCGGAGAACTCACGTGCATGTAAACACCTTACTCCGATTATGATTGGATTGGATTATGATTGGAGTTTGAGAACTCCGATTGGAATCGAAGTGTTGTTGTAGCCCTCCAACAGCAAACAACGTTCTTGTCTGCCTTTTAAAATAACCAGGAGCACAAGAAATAGGGTACACCTTATCTGCAAAGCAAGTAACACGTACATTATGAACTATCGTTCCATATCATAATAGATTTAATATGTCAACCGAAAGCAGCTGACCGGCTGAAAAGACTCACTCCACCCCCTAGTGTTGGGAGGAGGACCCGTCAATAATTTGAATTTCTCAGCTGCATGTATACGGGGACCAAGGTGAGAACTCCGATTGGACGAGAAAACCGAATGATTGCTTAGTCCGATTAAGCTCTGCATGTAAACGCACTGATTGATTAACATGGGCGCTGAATGGAAGCGCTCGGCGCTTCGCAGCGCTTCACTTCGCGGCGCTTCACTTCGCGGCGCTTCACTTCGCGGCGCTTCCGCGTCCTGTGTGAACCGGGCGTAACTTTTCAACATTTTGACGTGGCAGACGCGGGACGATCGTTTTCTATCAGGAGTGTGCACTACATAATCTGTATCGGAAAGTTTGCGCTCCACGACATACCGACCAGAAAAACCAGCCTGCAAACCGGAACCGGGTAACGGCAACAATACCAACACACAACGCCTGTCTCAAAAACTCGAGCCACAGCTTTCTTGTCAAACTGCCGCTTCATTTTAGACTGGCTGGCGACAAGAGTTTGGTGAGCAGTTTCACAAGCACGATGCAAGCGTTCACGGAAAAAAAATTACGTAATCTAACTCATTATTCTCTACTCGTTTAACATCGGAAAGCCACTTACCCCTTAACAGACGCAAGGGTCCTCTCACCGAACACTAAATCAGCTGGGCTGAACCTGAGGGACTCCCACACATACAATCGACGACTGAAGATACACTTTATGCTGCGGAACCATCACTGTGCTCATTTTAACCCCCCCCCCCCACACACACACACACACACACACACACACTAAAATATACGAATTGCAGTAGGTTGGTTTTGTTGCTCTTGGTTGTCCGTTAGTTTTTTGAGAGTTAGTAGTAGATAGATCCCTAGATAGTAAGTTTGATAGATGGATAGAAATAGATAAGTTAGTTAAAGTTACACACACGCGCACATATATATATACATATATATATTAACCTCTTTCAATGAACTCCAAAACATACATGGTCAAAATCCATATTATTATTATGTTGTTGTTTTTTTTAAATGCTCATACAAAACAAAAAAAAAGTGTCACATCCACTTGTAGTGCATTATTTTTGCCAGCAAGCTTCTCTTGTTACACTGACCACATTGACCCATATTGTCCATATACTCACCTGAATCAGGTACCCTGCAAGGGCAACGACCTTCCCCGAGGTGATCGGTGGAGTGACGCGCAACCAGCACGTGACCTCTACGACGAGCTTCCACCCACGGAAGTGCCATAGGAAGACACGGATTAAATAGTATGGCTTGTCCACCAGAAGGCTGTATTATGGTGTACATAATATAAAACTTCGGCCCAGTTCTGCTTGTATTGCAATGGTTGGTGTTCCTGAAGTTTCATTTTTCGTCCCTTTTTATTTTTTACATCCATGTTTGTGATGAAATTGTATTGTGAATCGCTAGCTCGCATTGCATGCTGGGAAACAGCGTCACTCAAGGAAGTTTTGGCTTCGCTGACACGGTCCTGAAGGGAAGTGGGTTTTAGTGCACTGGAACGGGATGAATGTGTTCAATCAAGCAGTACAAACCTGATTAATTGTCTTAATACTTGACTTAGAATGGCCATATTGTTTAGGACTAGAATTAGATGACAACTTCTTCACAATATTTGCAACTATTCAATTTGACCAGCAGGTGTCAGTAGAAGACGAAATTTCATGTTGACTATTTCCTAATGGAAGTGCTCTCTTTACGTTGGGTTTTTCTCATAATTATTTGAAGTGTAGGCCTGTAGTTGATGAGGAATCACGGTGTGCTAACGCTACTCAAACAGCTTTGATGAAAAAAGGGAGTGTGATTTGGGGTTGTGGTACATTATGACAATCTTGGACTTGCAAGACTGAGGCGACGGTTCAATTCCCATCAACGTGTATTATATATGTGTTATTTAGCTCATCTATTCTACATTTTAAATAGATCACATTTGACATCTGACCCACTGAACACTTACTATTGAACATATTTTTAAACTATGGGCTATTTAGTCTTGTTTTAGGATATAATATAATTCATTGCACAAACTGTCAGGCTAAGTATAGAGCTATAGTCTACTACAATCAGTCGTGCCAAAAAAGAGACATTGTCTTTATTTTTCATTTTTATTTTATTGTGTCAGCATTGAACCGTACAACCATGTAGTGTTGTCCAACAAGAATGCATGGCGAATCAAATCCCAAACAACCTATGAAACAATGAACACGTTTCTATTGCACTTCATTTTATTGAGCACTAGATGACCTCCTCGAGCACTGTGTCATTGAAGCCTCGAGTAATGAACCATTTTTTGAAACAAGTGTCGAAGCTTCAACAAAGCCTCCATCGGCCATCACTACCTACGGCTGCGTGCTCTAACACCATTTCAGAAGTGACTAACTGCAGACTTGGGAGCGCAGGAGGGATGACAGTCAGGCTGGCTCGACTGCTCCTCCTTCTCAGCCGTGGCGCGTCCAATCAGCAGCCGACATCCAGGACCGCACCTGCAAGGCGTCATCCACTCTCTCTCTCACACACACACACAAAATAAATTGTGTTCAATCATGTTAAACTTGGTTGGGGCACAGCCATGGCTCTTTATATTTTATTTTTATTTTATTTTGTATTTTATTTTGAAGTTAGCGCTTTGCATTCTGGGCGATCCTCAGTACAGAGGAAGCCCATGAAGCAGGTGAGACGGTCTCCTCCCTGCTGAGACAGAAATTAATACAATAAGTCATGTAACTGTGTTTCAGTGTTTAAATGTGTGCTGGTGTCTTTCATTTCATTTTTTTCTTTTTTTTTTTTCTTTTTTTTTTAGCAAAGTTCGTTTTTTTTTAATTGCTATTAAAAACGATTAGCATGCTAGCATGTCCATTAGCAGCACACAGCTCTCATACGGAGCACGTTGTCTCTGCAGGAGGTGACCAAGTTTCACGGAGCAAGTTATGGATGTGTCCCATTCTGTTTCAGGTATGTGTGTGTAACTGGAAGAATGTTACAGTGTATAAAAATGGAGCTTTAGGGAGCGAATTATTGAAATTGCGAATGTCATTTTTTTGTATTTTGTAGAAAAATGTATTTTATTTTTAATATTATTTGTATTGTAGAAACAACAACTATACGATCACTACTTCAGTACAGAGGAAGCCCATGAAGCAGGAGGTGACCAAGTTTCACGGAGCAAGTTATGGTTGTGTCCCATTCTGTTTCAGAGAATAAACTGCTGCTCCACACCTGACTTCTGCAAGTCTTCATTATACAGCAAGCAGGACAGAAGAGGAGAGGTCACATTGGTGCCGTGACTCGAGACTCTTTTGTTGTGCTACCGATGCTGCAGAGCGACCCGGGGACTGTTCTGCTGCTGCTGTTCATCTGCGGTCACTGAAGTCAGTCAGATTTGTTGCTTTTGTGCAGTGTTAGATATCAGATAGAGGGTTTATGTACTTTTATTAGATTTTTTTTATTTTTTTCAGTTTCCAGTCTAGGCCTTTTGTGGTTTCATCCTTTTGTTTTGTGGTATTGTGTTTTGTTAACTTTTTGGAAAGATGAGTAATCCTCAGGGTAATGTTTTTGTAACTCCTTTTGGTGCTGGCAGAGGAGGGGTTTTATGCATCCTTCAAGTTTACTGTTTGAGAGTCCTGTTCAGGGGGGTGGTGTAGTGTTGGGTAATCAGTGTAAACCTGGGCGCCCCTTGCTCAGTACTGGTGTTATCCCTCCCCCCAACTCAGATGCAAACCCTCATGCCCTTGCTAGCCAGGGCACGCATTCCCCTGTCCCAGACAGGCACAGCATGTGTTCCCCTGCACCTACCCCTGATGTTATTGCTGCTAGTATTGTAGGTCAGATGGGTGATGCATTGATTCAACAGGTCAGCCAGCGGGTGGCACAGGACATTATCTCTCACCTCAGTGCATCTGTCACTACCCCTTTACTCAGTGCTGCCCCTTCACCTGCCCATGCTGATATGCTAGCCAGTTCCCCTTTACATAGTGCTACCCCTCGACCTAGCCATGCAAATGTGTCTGCCACAAATGCTTTTGACGTGTCCCATTTGCAATATGTCCCTCATCGAAAGCTTCAGAGGAGACAACTCAGACTCTGTTTCCGTCCAGGAGTGGGAGGAGCTCATGAGGAATTTCATTAAGAGGGGGAATCTGCAACCTGAGGAACAAGCGGAGGAGATCCTTGTTCATCTTGGTGGCAAAGCAAAGGATGTTGTCAGGTTTGGGACCAGGAACAGTGGTATTAACATCACCTGGAACCCCGATGCCATTTATGGTCTCTTGCGGAAGCACTTTGATTCTGTTCCGTGTTCACCACTCCCATTAGCAGACTTTTACACCACTCTTCCTGGGAAGGGTGAGGATGCCTTTGACTACTGGCTTAGACTGAACCGCGCTGTTGACTTGGCCATTGAACGTCTGAAGGAGCAAGGAAAGTCACTGAATGACTCAGTGATCCCAACAGCTGCACATCTGGATCATCAACAGGGAGAAATGACTCTGAATATGACATTTACACCATGGAAGAAATCAAATATTGATTCTTTATTCAGGCTGGAGAACTGCTGGTTGACAAAGCTCAGCTGTGATTGGCTGCTCTCAGCTCTGAAGTCCAACCCCTCCCACCTCAGAGAGCTGAACCTGAGTTGGAACCACCTTAAGGATTCATCAGTGAAGGAGCTGAGTGGTTTTCTGCAGAGTCCAGACTGTAAACTGGAGACTCTGAGGTCAGTTCACCCTCTTCACTCTACAACTTCTATCACTCTTGTTGTTGTTGTCATGATTTTCACTTCACTGCTGTTGGAAATTCAATTTGCAGACACTTTTTTTTTGATAATGAATGAAAGGGCGTGTTTTCATTGCCTCACCTCGCCTCGCCATGGTATGGTGTTAGGGTGTTTGCACTGGCCGCTACACAGTTGTAGGGGGCGCTGTTTTGGTACCTCAATCCCCCAGGGTCCGAGCAAGACGAAGCGAGTTTAGTGGTGACGTAGTGACGAGCAGGGCACTGGATTGGCTCCGTGTCCGCGTCGATGTTCCCTGTCAGAGCGGACATCCATGCCAACTCCTTTGACACAGAACTTCCGTGTCAGGTACATTTTACCGTGAATACAAGTAGCTACTATTGGTGTTGTACAAATACATTTATGTGTATACACTTTTTGAAAACAGCTTTTTCAATACATGTTTACTTTCGTCTTTTGGGGAGAGGCAGGCGAACCGGGAATGCCCTCGACGTCGCGAGTGTGTTCAACCATATTCGCGAAAACGACAAACGGCAAATGGCGAAGCGCTCGGTAAAGAAAACAAATCGAGTTGCTCCTGCGTGAGGCGCGGTAAGCTAGGGAACCCCAGGAGTCTTGAGGAGAGAAGAAATACTGATTCGTCGAGAGGACGTGGCTCTTGGCCGCGAGGAAGCCTCAAACACCGCGGCATATAACAAAGTCGTCCTTGGCTCGCGAGGGCAGCTATTTCAAATAAGGAGGCGTGTTTACTGTCTGTTTTTCTGTTTGTTTGTTTTTAAATAAACGCTATTTCCCGTTGTATCCGTCTTGTGTTTACTTTTGGTGAAAATATGAAGGTTGAACTACACATTTGCTCGCATGGAAAACGAAACAATAAATTATAAATGTTGCTGCATAAATGATCAACTGTGACTTCAGTGAGGGAAAGTGTTCTTTCTTGAACAGAAAAGCAACCACAGACCGAGCAGCAGGTATGAAACAACTTCTACTTTGTCCATCGCTGCGCTGTTGTGTATCGCACAGAAGTGATGCTGGGGAAAACATTGTCCCGCTTTACCGTGTCGACTCCGCCCACCGTCTCGTAATCACAGAGTCAATGAAAACGCAATTGTACCGAGGCGAACCGTGGTGAGGCAAGGCAATGAAAACACGCCCTAAACTGGGCTTGAAGGAACAGTGGGTAAAATCCTCCCATCTAGTGGTCAGATTGCAGACTGCTTTTGTTGCAGATTCTGAAGTCGACGTTTCACTTTGATGTTCAGAGTGATGACACCCTGGTAAAATTCCATCGTTATAAACTCTCCATCATTTCTTCTCTATTCAGGTTGGAGTACTGTTGGTTGTCAAAGCTCAGCTGTGATTGGCTGCTCTCAGCTCTGAAATCCAACCCCTCCCACCTCAAACTCCTGGACCTGAGTCAGAACCAGCTGCAGGATTCATTAGTAAAGGTTCTGAGTGGTTTTCTGCAGAGTCCAGATTGTAAACTGGAGACTCTGAGGTCAGTTCACCCTCTTCACTCTCCAACTTCTATCACTCTTGTTGTTGTCGTCATGATTTTCACTTCACTGCTGTTGGAAATTCAATTTGCAGACACTGGTTTGTGTTTGAAATGAGTGGAACTGGGTTTGAAGCAGGGGTGTCCATTAGGTCAATCGTGTGGAGTCCTCGTCACTTCCAGCAGGTAGAATGGTTCAGGCAGCAACTCAGTGATCTTGGTCATAATGTACGATGTGCTGGATTTTGTTTTTATATGTGCTGGATTTTACAGTCAAAGGTAAATGAGACGAATCGGCTTCTGCACCGCTCAGATCAAATAAAGGAGACATAAAGCAGATTTCATTTTAAATCTGAAACTATAATAATTGTTAAAATCAATGTATACTTCAGATACCTGCATTCTCTATGAGAGCAGACAGGGACAGCAAAAAGAGTTTGGCTGTTGTTTTCTTTAAATACACGCCAAACTACCGTGCTTGTCACGTGAGCTTGCAATCCTGGCGTAAACTGACGGAGACGCCTCACTCGCAAAATACGCTTCAAAGTCACGCACAGCAGAAGCACCGGAGATCCTGGGAGATGCTGCTAGCAAAACATCTGCGTTACACACACACACACACACACACACACACACACACACACACACCGATTGTATAGTAGGTAGATCTTTTTGACTTGGTAATTTTAAAAGTAGCTTGCATGTTGAAAAAGTGTGAGCACCCCTGGTTTAAAGGTACAGAGTGTAAAATCCTGCCATCTGGTGGTCAGATTTCAGATTGCAGCGCTCATTCACTCACCCTCTCTCCTTTGTTGAGTGTCAGATTCTAAAGTCGACATTTGACTTTGATTCTAAACTCTCCATCATTTCTTCTCTATTCAGGTTGGAGGGCTGCAGGTTGTCAGAGCTCAGCTGTGATTGGCTGCTCTCAGCTCTGAAGTCCAACGACTCTCCCACCTCAGACACCTGGACCTGGGTCAGAACCAACTGCAGGATTCATCAGTGAAGGAGCTGAGTGGTTTTCTGCAGAGTCCAGACTGTAAACTGGAGACTCTGAGGTCAGTTCACCCTCTTCACTCTACAACTGCTGCAGTTATTGTTGTCATGACTTTGAATTGAGTTTGTTGGAATTCACTTTGATTCCATTAGAAATGTGTAAAACTGGTTTTAAATTACACACACACACACACACACGTATGCGCACATACGCACTCACGCACGCACACACACACGTGCGCGTGCGCGCGCACACCCAACTGTGAATGACACTCTCCATCATTTATTCCGTATTCAGGTTGGAGAGGTGCAGGTTGTCATAGATCAGCTGTGATTGGCTGCTCTCAGCTCTGAAGTCCAACCCCTCCCACCTCAGAGAGCTGCACCTGGCTGAGAACTATCTTCAGGATTCATCAGTTAAGGAGCTGAGTGGTTTTCTGCAGAGTCCAGACTGTAAACTGGAGACTCTGAGGTCAGTTCACCCTCTTCACTCTACAACTTCTATCACTCTTGTTATTGTTGTCATGATTTTCACTTCACTGCTGTTGGAAATTCAATTTGCAGTCACTGGTTTGTGTTTGAAATGAGTGAAACTGGGTTGAAAGGTCCAGTGTGTAAAATACTGCAATCTAGTGGTCAGATTTCAGATTGCAGCGCTCACTCACTCACCCTCTCTCCCTCCCTCTCTGTTTCTGTCGTGTCAGATTCTGAAGTCCACATTTCACTTTGATGTTCAGAGTGATGACACCCTGGAAAAACTCTCCATCATTATAAACTCTCCATCATTTATTCTACATTCAGGTTGGAGAGCTGCAGGTTGTCAGAGCTCAGCTGTGATTGGCTGCTCTCAGCTCTGAAGTCCAACCCCTCCCACCTCAGACACCTGGACCTGAGTCTCAACCAGCTGCAGGATTCAGGAGTGAAGGTGCTGAGTGGTTTTCTGCAGAGTCCAGACTGTAAACTGGAGACTCTGAGGTCAGTTCACCCTCTTCACTCTACAAATTCTATCACTCTTGTTATTGTTGTCATGATTTTCACTTGACTGGGCCCTGTTGCAGGAAACTAGGATGAGGGATTAAGCCGGGATATCTTGGTTATCCTGGATCAATTGATGTTTGATGTGGTTGCACAACAGTGGGATAGGTGGAAGTGAGATATGTTCTGCTAGAAGTTACCGTGGAGATTTATTGTGTGGAGTGAGCTGCTCCAGACCAAGCTGAGTTCCAGGATCTATTTCATCCTTGTCTCAGTCAACAGTCACCACCAGTGGAAGGCAGTGCTTCTTCCACTCAACACTGCACATTGTTATCACATTCACCTCCAGCCACTGTCATTATTTCAAGCTCTGGAATCATTTCATTTCAATCATGATAAAGAAATGAGTTGAGATCATATTGCAATCAGCATATATTATAGCATCCTATATAAAAATGCACATCCCATAGAAAGATGGAGACACATCAAAGAGTAACATGAGCTTGTTTTTGTGACAGTGGACGGTCCTGTCACTATGCCTCCAATTGATCATGCGCGCTGGCTGCTTGGTCAAGGGAAGATCCCTTTGGCTGAATGCTTGGTGCGGATGACTATGACCTGGGAGTCTGGGCTTCCAAGCTCGCGAGCTTTGAAAGTTTGAGAGTCTGGAGACTCATGGAGATGGCAGCTCGATAGAACGGCTCCCGAAAGAACCGAAGAAATCACAGACCTACCCCCAGTAATATAATTTCCACATACCACGGTAAACTTACAGAGGGGGTAAGACGACAAACGAAGCCCCTGCTTCTATATAACAATCGGCGAGAGAAAGGAAGTAGTTACAGCTAACTCCGTGAAGCCACGGGCTAACGAAGAAGCGAGGACGAGATGGCTAGCTTCGAAGTGTTACTAGAAGAACTGAGAGGTTTCCGTCAGGAAAACAACAAACAACTGAAGTCTATCAAGGAGGAAATTAATAAAACGAATGCAAGAATCAGCGAAGTGGAGGAGCGGGTGGAGAAAAATGAAGAGAGGACTCTAAACACGGAGGAAGTGTTAACCGGGCTGCTAAAGTTACACGTGAAGCTGGAAGAAAAGCTAACGGACCTGGACAGTCGATCTCGTCGGGAAAATGTCAGGATCTACGGTTTTCCGGAGGGGTCCGAGAAGGACTCGGAGTCGATGACTACATTTGTGGAGACCTTACTGAAAGAGGGGCTCGGTCTGGTCGAGAACGCGGCAGACGTGCGGATAGAAAGAGCACATCGGTTGCTGGGACTGCAACCCCCGAAGAATGTATCACCACGTTCAATACTTGTGAGGTTTTCGAGCTTCAAAATGAAAGAGTCTGTACTGCGCAAGGCTTGGCAACAAAAGGGACTCTTTTGCCGTGAAAAGCGAATAAATCTCGACCACGACTACCCACCAGCCATTCTCAGAAAACAACGAGAGTATACGGAGGTTCATAGGGCTCTGAAGGAGAACGGGGTCTCGTTCCAGACCCTTTTTCCGGCGAGATTGCGAGTGAGATATGAAGAAGGGCCCAGAACCTACGACAACATAGAGGAGGCTACGGAGGACATGGTCAAAAGAGGTTACAAAGTGAAAGTCATCAGTTCACCTGATTCCCTGAAGGAGCAGATCGAGCGGCTGACCTGGACTAGGACAGGAGGGAGAAGAGAGAAAGGCGCCTCCAGCTCTTCAAGAGAAGTCAACTACAAAGAGAGGCTCCGGGCATTTAGGAGAACATCACCACCAGCTCCTTGAGAACTGAAGGATACCACGTTTTTCCTCTTGAGATACACTTCTCAGATAGAAATTTCTACATAGGCTAAGTTAAAGATGATAGTTTCACAAAAAGGTTTGTCAGGGTCCATCCGGAACTGTGCTGCTGCCACCTGAAGGGCCCTCACCAATAGATTTGGGAGGACATTCCCTTCCGGGCTGTCACCAAGAAGCTCAACAGGGTCTAGGTTATGGACCCCTGTTTGGAAGCCGAGCTTGTTTTGTTTTGTTTTTTGTTTTTTTGTTTTTTCATTGTGCAGTGAGTATGTATGTTCTTGCTTTATCTGTTCATGTTCTTTTAGTTCTAGTGGGCTTGAGGGGGCTCTCCAATGTGATTGGTGAAATAGAAGACATCACTTAAATGGACAGAATACATAAGGACCAGACGGGTTTTATCAAACACAGAATGACTCAGGACAACATCAGAAAAACATTTCACATCTTGAATCACGTAGAACAAAACAAAATAGAAACTGCAATGCTGAGTTTGGACGCAGAAAAGGCATTTGACTCGGTCAGATGGTAATTTCTGTATAAAGTGTTGCATAAATTTGGATTCCACCAGTCCTTAATTGATGTATTGGCGGCATTGTACGAGAAACCATCAGCTAAGATAAAAATTAACGGAGATCTATCGGAATCATTTATTTTGGAAAGAGGTACGAGGCAGGGGTGTTGTATTTCTCCTCTCCTCTTCGCCCTTTTTATAGAGCCTTTGAGCCAATGGATAAGGCAGAGGCCTGACATAACAGGAGTTGCGATGGCCTCTGGTGAACAAAAGCTATCCCTGTTCGCTGATGATTTAATACTAACTATAACAAATCCAACTAAAACTATACCCATATTAATGGAGATGATTGCGGAATATGGTTCATTGTCGGGTTACAAGATTAATATCAACAAGACTCAGGTTTTAACACTGAATTATGTCCCTCCAAACAAAATTAAGAGTTTGTATAGATGGAATTGGGAGGCGGATTCCATAAAATATTTGGGGGTTTTTCTAACAAAAGAATTTTCCAGGACTTTCGATGCCAACTATGGCCCCCTAACATCAAGACTAAAAATAGACATACAGAGATGGAATGTGATCCCTTTTTTCAATTTACACTCCAGAGTTGAGTCAGTCCACGCTTGTTATATCTATTTCAGTGCTTACCTATCTTGATTCCGGAGAAACAATTTACAGAATGGGACAGATTAATATCACAATATATCTGGCAAGGGAAAAAGGCCAGAATAAGGTACAGAACACTGCAGTTGAAGAAAGAGAAAGGGGGGTTGGGTCTTCCCAACCTACAGGAATATTATCTTGCAGCTCAACTGAAACCATTAATCTATCTATGCTGTCCACAATACAATGCAGGATGGAAAGACATAGAGAGTTCCTCAGTGGAAGGTGTACCTCTCTTATCGATGTTGATGGACAAAGAACTACAAGATGATTTGATGATACCGCATGACTCGATGTTATACACAATGCTAAACTCTTGGAGAAGAATAGTGAAAATTTGCCATTTAGGTAACCAGATCAAAATGTTCAAGTGGTGCGCTTTTGACTCGGCTTTTAAACCAAACAAGAATGACGGAAGATTCAAGGGATGGATCTCAAAAGGATTAACCACCTATTATACATTTATCAAGAGGGGGGTGTTTCAGAGTTTTGAAGAACTTCAAAGGTCAAATGGGTTGGAGAAGGATGACTTCTTCAGATATCTGCAGGTTAGGTCTTACTATAATCATAATCTACAAGAAACTTGGGAAACAGCTGGACCAGGATTCTTAGAAGTGCTTTTGTCATTGTTGAAATCAGGTTCCTGTACTAAAGTTGTCTCCAAGTTATACAATGGTATTCAGCTGTTCAAACAAGTTGACACAGACTACATAAGGAATAAATGGCAAAAAGAAGGAAATTTAATTATTTCTGTTGAAAGCTGGGAAAAGATTCACAAATTTCAATGGACGACCTCAAGCTCCAATTCATGGAGGGAATTCTGTTAGAAGAACATTGTTCGGTTTTTCGTAACCCCTGCCCAGAAAAAACATCACAGCAACAGTGCTACCTGCTGGAGACAATGTAAGACAGACAAGGCAAATCATTACCATATCTTCTGGGGTTGTCCGGTGATCAAACCATTCTGGGATCAACTGTGCATGCACTTAAATAACATTTTTGTTGAGAAAATTCCTTTTAAATGTGAAGTCCTGTACTTAGGAGACATCTCATGGGATAACTGGAATTTGTCAGATAAAAAACTCATGGCAATGCTTCTGGCAGCAAGCAAAAAAACTATCACGAGAAAATGGTTGAGGACTGAAGCACCTACAATTGATGAATGGATTGATATTGTTCAGAATATTTACATTCTAGAGAAATTGTCATTCTGTCTTAAAGGTCAAAGAGACTCCTTTTTCAGGATATGGACAAAATGGACGGAATATATAAAAGCTGTAATTTCTGTAAACTGAATTTGACTGCTCTGTAAAATCATTGTCATGATACACACTGCTAGACTGGTTCATGAGATGATACACATTTTACTGTGTTTTTTTTTTTTTTTTCTTTCTTTCTTTTTTATGTTAAAAGGAATGGAGTATTATTAGCAATTATATTTTCATATCCACACTTGATGTGGACTTTATATTGTACGCAAGAGAAATGTCTGTATACTTGCTTCTCCAAATAAACAATAAATTACAAAAAAAAAGAAAGTTCGAGAGTCTGAATCCCCGTCCCAGGCGCAAATCCTCATGGAGGCTTATGAGGAGGTCAAAGATGGCCAATCCGTATCCAGCTCCATAACCGGGGTCTATGGAAGGAAGCCGCGTGCATGGCGCACTGATCCAGGAGAGCTTTCACCTGGCTTGATGAATCCGTGTCTTCTCATCCTGGATGGCTTTTAGTGCAACCCATGAAGCCTGGACACACGTGTTGTGGATTGGTTGAACGCTGAAGGCTTAGTGACTCATCTTCGATGACGCAATCCTACTTTGGTGCAAGGGGGCCCAGACAGCAACATCATCAAGAGCCAGTAATGGACTCCACAGTGCAGCACTCGTTCGCTCACCCTCCCTCTCCCATTTTATTCTGTAGAGTCAGATTCTGAAGTCCACATTTCACTTTGATTTTCAGAGTGATGACACCCTGGAAAAACTCTCCATCATTTATTCTACATTCAGGCTGGAGAGGTGCAGGTTGTCAGAGCTCAGCTGTGATTGGCTGCTCTCAGCTCTGAAGTCCAACCCCTCCCACCTCAGACACCTGGACCTGAGTGACAACCAGCTGCAGGATTCAGGAGTGAAGGAGCTGAGTGGTTTTCTGCAGAGTCCAGACTGTAAACTGGAGACTCTGAGGTCAGTTCACCCTCTTCACTTTACAACTTCTATCACTCTTGTTATTGTTGTCATGATTTTCACTTCACTGCTGTTGGAAATTCAATTTCCAGTCACTGGTTTGTGTTTGAAATGAGTGAAACTGGGTTTGAAGGTCCAGTATGTAAAATCCTGCCATCTAGTGCCATCAGATTGCAGTGCTTACTTGCTGACGCTCCCTCTCCCCTTCTTGCCAGTGAACTACGGTAGCCTTCCAGCATCATAAAGGATGTGGTTGACAGCAAAGGTGTCTAGTTCTCTGTATAATGATAAAGTTCCATCAACACAAATATTACAACCATCTATTAGCATCACAATCAGTCATAGTCACAGCAGACAGTCCAGTGCTAGCATGATTTTCAGCTAGCGCTAGCATTAGCCACCTGTATGAGCACTTAGATACTGTAGATAGATCCGATAGATCCAGCTGGACTCAGCAGAAGGTCAAGGGTCAATGCAGGTTCTATCATCTCAGTCAGTTCAGTATTGATGAGCAAGATGCAGAAAAGATTCCACTGCATTTCAGTCACTTAATAACCATTTGTTCTCAGCACTTGCTTTATTAGAGGATTCCAGCCTCCAACCATCAATATGAAACTGTCTCTCAAACTCATCTTCCCAACCAGCCGCCTACAAACATGGCGGTGCAAGATGGCCACGACCTTTGACCTTCTGTCTGTTTCTAGAAAGAAGCATTCTAATGGCAGGAAAAGCAGAGGACTTTTATTTTCTACTAATCAAAGACTTCAAACTATATTGACGGTTGTATATGAAGCTTTCAGCAATAAATCTGCACTGATTTTACACACTGAACCTTTGAGGCAAAATGAATCAATGAATTCCAACATTGTTAACAGCTCATCAGTGGTCACATGACTAAACAGGTTGATATAAAATATTTTATTGTGGTGATTCATTATTTCAGTATTATTGTTGTGCTTCTGATTGGTTTAATGGACATTACAGTGTTATAGACATTCATATTTTTAATTTCATATTTTTTTAATATAATGATGAAAACTCCACTCACTCCATCATTTATTCTCTATTCAGGTTGGAGTTGTGCAGTTTGTCAGAGCTCAGCTGTGATTGGCTGCTCTCAGCTCTGAAGTCCAACCCCTCCCACCTCAGACTCCTGGACCTGAGTTGGAACCAGCTGCAGGATTCAGGAGTGAAGGTGCTGAGTGGTTTTCTGCAGAGTCCAGACTGTAAACTGGAGGTTCTGAGGTTAGTACTGGTTTGGAACCAGTGGATGATGGTTTCAGCACCAAACACACTTCATCACACATGTTGAATAAACATTGAACTGAAGGTTGATTCATATCAAAATGACATCCAGAAATATGAAAACTTGGTCATGTGACCAAACATCATTTCAACACACATTAGTTTTGGACTGAGGATTTAATTTCAAGGTGACATTTTCTGTAGTGTCAGATTCTGAAGTCGACATTTCACTTTGATTTTCAGAGTGATGACACCCTGGAAAAACTCTCCATCATTATAAACTCTCCATCATTTATTCTCTATTCAGGTTGATTGACTGCAGTTTGTCAGAGGTCAGTTGTGATTGGCTGCTCTCAGCTCTGAAGTCCAACCCCTCCCACCTCAGAGAGCTGGACCTGAGGTTGAACAACCTGAAGGCTTCATCAGTGAAGCCACTGATGGATCTTGTCCACAACAGAGACTATCAACTGCAGACTGTGAGGTCAGTACTGGTTTGGAAGCAGTGGATGATGGTTCCAGCACCAAAGCCAGTTGATCCCACAGCAGAGGTCCAGTGTTCCCAGTCACAGTGTGAGAGGAGGATGGTGTCGTCCAGCTGCTCCTCATTCATCCAACATCTGCTGCCAAACTGCTTCTTCTCTCAGTTCACCACTCAATTATTGATCAGTTCATCTTCATCAGGCCTCAGTATCAGTCCAACACTCCATGGTCACATGACCTTCATATGTTCCACACTTGACATGTGACTGAGAGTCTGCTTCTTCTCACCAGTCACTCCATCATCTCCATCAACAGTCAACGTCTGTGTGATGATGCGTTCAAGGACTGTGAGTCCTGACTCCTGCTGTCTCTTCTTCTCTCTGCAGGTGGGAGAGGTATTGAGGGAGGATGAGGAGGAGAGTGAAGAGGAGAGCTCCATCTAGTGGTGGCTGACAGAACTACGTGTCACGACCTTTGACCCCAGTGGAGCCTGGTGGCTGGCAGACTGCTTCTCCCTACACGCTGCTGTGGTTACTGGGAGAGACGTCCCAGAAGCCACTGGTGGACCTTGCAGTGCCACATATGGACTCTTGGATTGTTCTTGGCCTTCCAGTGAAGCACTGCGTGAGCACTGGAGGTCAACCATGACTGATAGAGGTCAAAGGTCAGAGGTTTGACCAATTACAAAGACCATAATTAATTAGATTATTTTCTTTAATGGAGTCCCAGCACTAATAAATATATATTTGTATGCGTACCCATATAAGTCCATCAATGTTTAATGCACCTTTTTTCTTGAGCAGTATCTTTAAATCTCCACCTGCTTGTGTTTGCATGTTCAGGTAGATTAATGTGTATGTAGATCTATGTTAGTAGCTTCAATGTGCTGTGAAATGTGGCATCTTCACCAACACTTGTATCATTTGACTCAGGTGTCTCAGTGTTTGCAGAGTCATTGCAATAAAGCGCTCAACACCCTGGTGGTTCTGGATTGTTCTCGGGGGTTCTAAGAGCTAAACACCCTGGTGGTTCTGGATTGTTCTAGGGGGTTCTAAGAGCTAAACACCCTGGTGGTTCTGGGTGGTTCTGGATGGTTCTAGGAGCTTCTAGGGTGTTCTAAGAGCTAAACACCCTGGTGGTTCTGGATGGTTCTAGGAGGTTCTTGGAGGTTCTAAGAGCTAAACACCCTGGTGGTTCTGGGTGGTTCTAGTACAGACGTGAGCAAACCCCGTCCTAATAGAGTTGCCGTATGTGACGTCATTGGCAGTCGCCTCTGACCGGTGGGCGACTGCCAATGACATCACATACGGCAACTCTATTAGGCCAAACTACATCGGTTGATTAAGGTTATCTTTTTTTTTTCTGTCAATCCCTGGCGTATTTACGGTACTTTGTTTGTATTAATGTTGTATACACAAAATTCTCTCTCTCTCTCTCTCTCTCTCTCTCTCTCTCTCTCTCTATGTATTGTTGGATCAGATTTCCTTGTGCCGTGCTGCTGATCCGTGTGTTGGTTGAATGAAGAGTCACAGGAGAAGAATGCCAATTTAAATATGTCTTTAGTAAAGAAATCAATTGAGGGTACAACTATACAGAGCTCTGGGCCCAGTTCAGAACGCTAGCAACACCAAAGTATTGTCAGGGCATGAAGTCTGACTGCTCTCTGTCCCTTGACCCAGTCCTTTTATACAGAAAGAAAACATGCAAACACTCCCAGGTGTTGTCCTCTTCTGACTGGCTGCCCGGTCTCCAGACCCCAGCCTCATTGGATGTTGGGGCAGCCTTTGATCCAAGTCTCTGATTACTGAGTGCAACAGGAAACAAGTCCTTATTTGGCAGGGAGCCAAATGATCCATCATTGGTTCCAGCGTGACCTGTTGAAATAATACAGTGCACAACATGCCTGAGGTCACAGGCTCCTCCCCCCCGTGCCTCCGATGGATCATGAGTTCTCCCCCCTGTAAATGACCGAGTTATAAAGTCTTATGGTGGTCGCAAAGTCAGTTAGCTCTCTGTCCATCCTCTGGTCCCCCATGGTCACCCTCTGCTCCCCCAGGGTGATCCGGTCCCCCAGGGTCACCCTCTGGTCACCCACTGGTCCCCCAGGGTCACCCTCTGGTCTCCAGGGTCACCCTCTGCTCCCCCAGGGTCACCAGTTAGTGAGGGATGTTCTTCCCTTTGTTCCTTCTTGAGCTCTTTGTGTGACTCCTGCAACAATGCCTTTTCTCTATGAATAGGTCAGCCAAATGATTAAACAGCTTTATATTAATAATCATGTTATTATAAACAAACATCTAAACTAATTATATTATTCAACACTAACATCTAAACTAAATATATGATTCCAACAGTATAGATATACATACAAGGTAAATCAAAATACAGTGACGAATGTATGTTAAAGTTAATGGCTAAGAATAAACGGAGATTTAGGCGGATTGTAATTCACTGTGGTTTCAATGATGCACGCCTGAAATCGTCCGAGGTCACTAAGTTAAACATAGCTTCGGTGTGCGCATTTGCTCAGACCATGTCGGACGAAGTAGTTTTCTCTGGCCCCTTGCCAAATGTTAGGAATGATGAGATGTTTAGCCGCATGTCATCTTTTCACCGTTGGCTGTCAGGGTGGTGTCCCAATAACTTGGTGGGCTTTGTAGATAACTGGAAGCCTTTCTGGGGCAAGCCTGGTCTTGTTAGGAGGGATGGCATTCATCCCACCCGGGAAGGTGCAGCTCTCTTATCCAGCAATATAGTTAAAATTAGCTTCAACTCACTGACGCTCCAGGGTGGAGACCAGGCAACAGAGTTGTAGTCCTATACGCTACTCTGGGCTTCTCTCACTGCCGTCCCCAGCCGTTAGTAAGTCCCCGAAGCCCTGCCAGTCTTTTCCAATAGAAGTTGTGTCGGTCCCTCGCACCTCCAAACCTCTTATACTGCGCAAATCTCCAATAGATCATAGTAACCTAGTTCGAATAGATTGTAGAAATAAGGGGGCTCCAGGGTCTCCCACAAACAAAATGGTGAAATGTGGCCTTCTTAACATTAGGTCTCTACATTCCAAGGCAGTTTTAGTTAATGATTTGATGAGTGAACATAGTGTTGATATTTTCGGCCTCACAGAGACATGGCTACGTCAAGATGAATATTTTAGTCTTAATGAAGCCACTCCTCCTAGTCATATTAATACTCATAAGGCTCGTGATAGTGGTCGAGGAGGTGGCGTTGCAGCTATTTATAATTCCAATTTGTTAGTCAATCTCAAGGCTCAATCTATTTATAGTTCATTTGAGAGTTTAGCGATGTCTATTTCATTGTCACCTGATAGGCAGGCAGATTCCGTTGAATTCATTGTTGTCTACCGTCCCCCCGGTCCATATTCTTCTTTCTTAGATGAATTTTCAGAGTTTTTGTCTACCTTAGCATTGACTAAAGACAAGATCATAGTGATTGGAGATTTTAATATTCATGTCGACATTGAGAGTGACAGTCTGAGTTCTCATTTCAAATCTATCCTCGACTCCTTGGGCTTCCTTCAAGTTGTGAATGTACCCACTCATAAGCATAGTCATACTTTGGATCTTGTGCTCACTTTTGGACTTGGTGTAGAGCAGCTGACAATCTTTCCCCGAAACGACGTTTTGTCTGACCACTTTCTGATCACTTTCGGCTTTATTGTAGCGGATCACATTCCCCAAGCAAGGTCTATAATGAGTAGAAACATTTCGGACTCTGTTGTTGCTGAATTTAAGGAGAGGCTTCCTGATCTGCTTGATGCCCTTGTACCTCTTGACATGCTTCCGGCCTCTCCCCCCACCCACTTGACTGATCTTGATCTAGACTCCTTGACAGATCGCTTTTCTTGTATTCTGAAATCAACATTGGATGATCTTGCCCCTTATAAGGTAAGTATGAAAAGGCAGGATCGATCAGCCCCTTGGTTTACTTCCTCTACTCGCAAATTAAAACAAAATTTGTGAAGGCTTGAGAGAACTTGGCGTTTGTCAAAAACAGCTTCATCCTTCAAGACTTGGCAGGATTGCTTTAGGTCCTATAAAAAGGCCCTGCGTATCAGTAGAACTTCCTACTTTTCTGCTCTTATTGACTCTAACAAGAACAACCCAAAGTTTTTATTTAGTACAGTTGCTAAGCTGACGAGGAGCCATCATTGTGTTGAGCCATGCATCCCTACTGGCCTGTCAAGCAACGATTTCCTGAACTTCTTCCAGCAAAAAGTAGAAGGTATCAGAACTGAGATTGGGAATTCCTCGTCTTCTTTGTCTTCCACAGGTCACATGGCAGATCTTTCTCAACATGGCAACCCCAGTGTGTATTTCGGGAGTTTTCAGCAAGTTGGACTCTCGGAACTTGATTCTCTTGTCTCCTCTGCTAAGTCGACCACCAGTCTTCTGGACCCAATTCCAACCAGGCTTCTCAAGGAGGTTTCCCCATTGCTTCATTGTGTCATTCTTAGAATTATTAATCATTCTCTATCAACAGGTTTTGTCCCTCATGCTTTCAAGGTGGCTGTAATCAAGCCTCTGATCAAAAAACCCAATTTGGACTTGAGTGTGCTTTCAAATTATAGGCCAATCTCGAACCTTCCGTTTCTCTCCAAGATCTTAGAAAAAGTTGTTGCTAGGCAGCTTGTGGACTTCTTGAACGACAACAATCTACTTGAGGCTTTTCAGTCTGGCTTCAGAGTTGGTCACAGCACTGAAACTGCATTGCTTAAGGTAAGTAATGACCTCTTGTGTGCATCTGACAAAGGTCTTCTCTCTGTTCTGGTCCTCCTAGATCTCAGTGCAGCATTTGATACAGTTGACCACAGCATTCTTCTTAGGAGATTAGAAGATACTATCGGCATCAAGGATCGCGCCTTGGACTGGTTTGGATCTTACTTGTCTGACCGTTTTCAGTTTGTTCATGTTCATAATCATTCGTCAGAACGTAGGAGGGTTAGTCATGGTGTCCCGCAAGGATCTGTACTTGGGCCACTCCTCTTCAACATCTACATGTCACCTCTTGGTGACATCATCAGAAAGCATAGCATCAGTTTCCATTCTTACGCAGATGACACACAGTTGTACTTTTCTTTTAAGGCAAACGAGGCTCATCAGTTGGCCAAATTGGAATCTTGTCTTCGTGATGTCAGAACTTGGATAACACAGAATTTCCTGTTGCTTAATTCCAACAAAACTGAGGTCATTATATTTGGATCGCGAGAGAGTAGGGACAGAGTTTTTGATGGACAAAGTGGTCTATTTGGTACTACACCCAGTTCTACCGTGCGGAACCTAGGAGTCACTTTTGATCAGGACCTGACCTTTAATTCTCATATACAGAATGTAGGGAGGTCAGCTTTCTTCCACTTAAGAAACATTGCCAAAATTCGAAGTTTTTTGTCCTTCAAAGATGCGGAAAAAATAATCCATGCTTTTGTTACGTCTAGGCTAGATTACTGTAACTCGGTACTAGCAGGATGCCCAAATTCATCCCTTAGGACATTACAGTTAATCCAAAACTCCGCGGCACGATTGTTAACCGGAACTAGAAGGAGGCAGCATATTACTCCAATTTTAGCTTCCTTGCATTGGCTGCCTGTCAAATTTAGAATTGAATTTAAGATTCTAGTTTTAACTTACAAAGCTCTTCATTCTCAGGCTCCTTCTTATATTAGGGAACTCATTGAACTTTATCATCCTCCAAGAGCCCTTCGCTCTGAGGATTCAGGTCTTTTAGTTATCCCAAAAATTTCTAGAGTTAGATCAGGAGGTAGGTGTTTCAGTTTCCTGGCACCTCTATTTTGGAACCATCTTCCAGCCTCGGTGAGGGGGGCAGACACAGTTAGTTTATTTAGGAGTAGACTTAAGACTTTCCTTTTTCTTAAAGCTTATAGTTAGACTCCATCCACTGTCAGTTAAGCTGCTGTAGGCTTACGCCGTGGAGGGAGATCTTTCGCTCCCGTTACAGGGATCGTTGCTCTGTGCAGGCGGAGCCTTTATCACTCTCCTCACCCAATCAATCTTTTACTCTATCCAATCTTTTACTCTATCCACTCTGTCCAAGCTCTCATTATGCTTTGTACAGTATGCTCGATATGCATGATACTGCCGCAGTCTCTGTGTCCCCGGCAGGTGATGACCACTGCGCCAGGAGCTGGATTGTGCTGTCCTGGGGGTCTTGCTGTCATCGCTTCATCCCACCACCACGCTTAAGACCTGGACTAGTCCTATCAGCAGATTGTCCATCGAGCTAGGCTCTTGCCTTCCAAAGCATGGACACTTACACTCCACATGGACAGCAGCCTTGAATTAGTTCCTATTCTTTGTGTTTATATCCGTTTTGCCTGGTTGGTGTATCTGTTTTTCACTCTGTCCTGTCTGCCACCCTGGCTCACTCTGCTCCTTTCTCTCTTTCTCTGTCTCTCCTCTATCTTTCTACTTCACCCCAACTACTCAGAGGCAGATGATCGCCCTCTGGAGTCTGGTTCTGCCCTAGGTTTCTTCCCACAGGGGAGTTTTTCCCAGCCACTGTCGCATCTTGCTTGCTCCGGGGGCCCGGTTGGTTCTCTCTGATTGTATAAAGCGCTTTGAGACGCCTTTGGCTGTGATTTAGCGCTGTACAAATAAAAGTTTATTATTATTATTATTATTATTCAACACACACTATCTGTCACCGGCGAAATAGCGTTTTGACCGCCATCTATCCATATATCACGTTCGACCGCGATGTAGAGGTCTGTCCCAATGGAGTTGCCCCCCCCGTCAACATAACTTCGGTGGCCCGCCGACTCGATGCAGGTCTGTCATGTCACCCCTGTTCTAGTAGCTCAACACCCTGGTGGGGCTTCACAGACACTGACTTGGTTCCATTGACATTACAGCAACACGTTTTCTCCATGATATCACAGGATACATTGTCTCCTCCTATGAGGTGGCTCACCAAAACACTGCATCCATCTGCTGCTGCTCCGCTACCCCCCACCCCCTCTGTCTAGTAAAGCCTTCTCGTGTGTCACAGTTCCACTCATAGCAAGGCTCCATCAGGGTTAGGTAAAAACAAACCCAGTGTTTGAACAAACTGAGTGGAGCTCAGCAGTGACAAGGTCACTACTGTCCTTTGTCAAGGCCAACGTTGAGCCTCCTACTCCCCCTACAGCCACAAGGATCCAGGACTTCCTCTGGAAACACACCAGGACAAACAGCCCACATCAGAAAAACACATTTCAGTCCATAAAATGTGTGTATTTATTGATCTATTTGTAGTAGTTGATAATAGTTGATACAACTCACTGCTGACAAGGTTTACACAACACAACAAACCGTTGAGTTCAAAACCCAAAGAATAATTGTGTACTTTTCACACACATCCCCGCGCCATGTTCACTGGTCAGTGAACGGGTCACGTGACCCCGTACGTCACCAGCAGTCCATGGCTGTGTCTCAGTTCAGGCGCTGCATCCTTGGAAGGCTGCAATTTGAAAGGAAGTTGCGTCACCGCACTGCGCTGAAGGCTCCTCCCAATTCCCAATAGTCAGAACGACGCTCCAAATGCTCCCTTCTGTTAGCACCAAGGCTACACCACTACTATCCTTCACCTCCTTCTGTATCCCAGGATGCTTTGCGTGCTGCTGCTGCAAAGCATCCTGGGATCCTGGGAAGTCAGCTGAAATTAGCGCCATCTACTGGCAAAGACACCGCGTATAAATTTAAGTATTGAAATTTCACATCAAATCTTCAGTTTTTAACGCAGGGTTTTTACTGATTTGAACATCCAACCAACCAATGGTGAGCTTGATGCTATGAAAACCACACTTCTGGGGTTGGCCAGCAGGAGGGAACGGCGGTGACGAAACCGGGAAGTACGCCCAAGGCTAGACCGTCCCATGAGGTTACCAGGGAGGCGGGGTTTGGGTCGGTCCTTCTGGGCCGGGTCCTTGGGAGGACGCATCCTTCGGACGGAGGACGCTTCCTTCGGACGGAGGACGCTTCCTTCAGACAATGGAGGCTTCCTTCCAAGGATGCAGACCCTGGATTGAGACTTAGTCCATGAACTGCTAGTATGTTTTTCTAGATATACAGCGCTTACTGTCTAGGTGGGAACAACTGGCTGTGTGTGTGTGTGTGTGTGTGAGTGTGTGTGTGTGTGTGTGTGTGTGTGTGTGTGAGACGGGCACTAGTAGACAGAGTGTGCGGTCCTCTGGGACGTGGTCCTGCTGCTCTGGCTGCTGAGGCTCATGTGCTTGTGGAGGCACGGCAGCTTCCTGGCCAGCAGCTTTCTCAAGTGGCTCTGGAACTTCTTGCCCACAAACGTGTAAAACACGGGACTGACGCAACAGTACACGTAGGCCACGTTCTGCGTCACGTACAGCGCATAGTCCGTGGCCTCAGAGGCAGCACACGATGAGCCGATGGGCCGGAGAGCTCGAGGGCGCGCAGGAAGACTATCACGTTGTAGGACGTCCAGCAGAGGAAAAAGGTGAAAACGGTGACAAAGATGAGCTTGACGGTGCGGCACTTGTTCTTCAGCCGAGTGGACAGGACGCGGACGGTGATGCCGGTGTAGCAGTACATCACCATGAAGAGCGGGAGCAGGAAGAAGAGCAGGAACTGCTGGTAGCACGGTGCTCTCGGGGTACCCGGCCTCCTCGCACATCAGCCCGTCGAACGGACTCTCCCACACCGTCTGCAGGACAAACTCCTTGGCGCTGGCCGCCACGCTGACCAGCCAGACCGTCAGCGTTCCCGCCACGGCGTTCGCCCTCCTCCTGCTCTTGGCGGCCGGGACCGCGTGCACCACGGTCAGGTAGAAGAAGCCAACAGAGTAGGCGGCGCTGACCAGCTTGCACAGCGCCTCGCCGAAGATCCACTCCGAGAGGTGGTAGGTGGCCCAGAAGGGGAGGCTGGAGGTGAAGAGGACATTGGACAGGACCAGGTTCAGGAGGAAGACGTTGGTGGCGGTGTTGTATACGTAGTAGAAGACTGGGATGATCCTGGCGCCAAAGTGGTTGACGCCGGTCCTGGGACACAGCTGGACCGGGTCGCTGACCACGTAACCCGGCTCAGAGGTGTTGGCGGTGTCGTTGAGAAGCTGCTGGAAGAGCAAGTACTCGTCGTCGTACTCCTCGTAGTCCATGACCCGTACCGGACCTGTGGAAGACACATTACAGACGGTAAGTCTCAGTGGATACATATATATATATATACATATATATATATATACATATATATATATATATATACATATATATATATATATATATATATATATATATGTATATATATATATATATATTATTTTGAAATTACTTTATTTTGAAAATTCACCGGATTTTCTTTTCTCGTTGTTGTTTTTTTTAGCGACTTCCTGTACTATTGACGAGGATCGCTCACGGCTCGCACACAAAATAGAGCAGACGCCGAAGCGACAACTGCATGGCGCGAGCCGCGCGCCTGTTTGCGTCTAGTGTGAACCACCACATTGAATAACGTTGGCGCCGAATGGAAGCGCTCGTTTTTTTTGTTGTGTTTACAAGCCAGTACACCGGCTGCAAGCGTGTGACTGTGTGCTGTGAGTCAATTCATTTCCAGTTTCCACAATCTACGGAGCGGCCAAAGGCTCAAAAAGCATCTGGCGTTAATTGCGCGATAAAAAAACTTTTCGGCGATAAAGCGGCGTTGAGTTAACGCGTTAATAACGCGTTAACTTTGACACCCTTAACATATATATATATACACATGTGTATATATATATATATATACATATATATATATATATATATATATATATGTATACATATATATATATATATATATATATATATATATATATATATATATATATATATATATATATAACCCGAAAGCTTTAAGAGATATAATTATATAATTATAGGTCCATAAATACAATAGATGTTGTCAAGGCTGTGTATAAATAAATAAAATATGGGTACAACTACAATGCATACATACTGTATATATAAACAGTATCTCCATTATACACAGTCAGCCGTTAATAAGAATATATGAAGATATAATGTCAGCTGGAACTCACCAGTGCAGCTGCAGCCTGAGGGGGAGAAAGGCTGATCAGACAGAAGAACACTGTGCAGCAGCAGGAAGTGCAAAGCTGATTTCTAGCTTGTGCTCCAGATGTGGCCAGGCAGTGGACAGTTTGTGCAACAGACTGGTGTGATGTGGCAGGCAGGCAGCTAGCTGCTACAACAGGGTCACTGATCATTTTTATTGAAAGACATTGATGGCATAATTTACGTATAAATAAACAAATGGATTTTATGACGCAGGCAGAAAATGAGCTTCCCCTCCTTGAAAGACCAGCAGCCGCCACTGCCCTCAACAAGTGTCCAGTCTCATCACGTCAGGGAGAAACAGGTGCAGCTCTTCAAAGAGGAAATCACATTTTTCTCACCGTCATCATGGACTGCCAACAAGTGATGGCAACTGTAGTTTTGTAAAGAGCCGCCAGGGGGCGCCCTCGAGTCAAAACTACCTTCTACTGCAGACTGTACAGAGAAATGAACACATGCTGAAAAAATAACACATTGATTAACAGGCAGATATTTCAGACAGGTCACTCTATAATATGTCAATAAGAAACAATGTGTTCAAATGTGGCCTTGAACCTTCAAACCTTCCTATGACGTGTCGGTCCTCGCAGCTCCCAGTTCTGCCACTGAGGGGCGATGTTTGACCAGTTTTTGCTTGTTTGGTTTTGTTCGTAGCCACAATGCAACCATCAGTTGTATCATACTGGGGAGTTGATCTTTCTGCCCTGCCAACAAGACATTTCCAGCCAATAGAAAAACTATGTCAACATTGATCAACTGCTCCTCATTCATCCAACATCTGCTGCCAAACTGCTTCTTCTCTCAGTTCACCACTCAATTATTGATCCGTTCATCTTCATCAGGCCTCAGTATCAGTCCAACACTCCATGGTCACATTACCTTCTGATGTTCCACACTTGACATGTGACTGAGAGTCTGCTTCTTCTCACCAGTCACTCCATCATCTCCATCAACAGTCAACGTCTCTGTGATGATGCGTTCAAGGACGGTGAGTCCTGACTGACACTGTCTCTTCTTCTCTCTGCAGCTGGGAGACCTTTGTGATGGGGAGTGAGGAGGAGAGTGAAGAGGAGAGCCCCATCTAGTGGTGGTTGACAGAACTACAACCAGTGGAGCTAACCAGCATGCTGGCACGACCTTTGACCCCAGTGGAGCCTGGTGGCTGGCGGACTGCTTCTCCCTACAAGCTGCTGTGGTTACTGGGAGAGACGTCCCAGAAGCCACTGGTGGAGCTGAATCCTCAGTGGAAGAAGCAGGACTTGGAGCAGCTGCTCAGTGAAGGCAGCAGCAACACAACCACTGCTTCTGCTCTCATCATCCACGGCTGGAACAGCTCAGCATGAAGGTTCCACACATCAACAACACACTGCTCTGCTCTCACTTCAGACTTCTATAACATCTTCATTTTGGAGGTGAAAAATACTTTTCAAGAGACTTTATTTCTGCTTCATGATCTTAAATAAGGAAATCATGTGGAAAAGATAAAGTGATTCACAACACCTGTGATGGGAACTCAAATCATTATTGAATTATAAGTAAGACAAAAGAAATTTCCCTCAAAATAATTCATGGTTTTGATGCTTGCCAGATGTTTGTGTGGAGATTTCAGAAGGACGTCAATGAATCAGAAGGAAACCAGATCATTTATTTTATGTGATTATGTTATATCATCCTAACTTTGTTACGAGCTCAAACATTATATTTCAATGATTCAATATTCTGACAATAAAAGCCATCACAACCTGTGTGACCTTGACGTTTCATTTCTGCTGCTTTAACACTTTGATTATATATCTCCTGAAGTCCTGCCATGGGGATTCTCCGTATCTGAATAACTTGTGTACTCAAACCTTCTGTAGGCCATACCCACTTCTCCACTCGGTCTCAACATAAACCACATTAATCAATGAAAATAAATCTCACTTTTACAAACAAATCCAATTCAGTTCAAATATAATTTAAATAAAATAAATGTTACATTATAATTAATCACCAACAGATAAATCAATGCTGGATATGAGGTGGTTTGTCCTCTCTGGGTCGGCGGGGAGGCCCTGCCTCAGAGGGAGGAGTTCCAGCATCTCGGGGTCTTGTTTGGGACGCCTCCCTGGGGAGGTGTTCCAGGCATGTCCCACCAGGAGGAGATCCTGCTGGAGGGACCAGGTCTCTGGGCTGGACTGGGAAGCCTTGGGGTCCCACTGGAGGAGCTGGAGGAGGTGACTGGGTCCAGGGAAGTCTGGGGGTCTCTGCTGAGGCTGCTGCCCCCGAGACCTGACTCCGGATACGGCAGTAGAAGATGGATGGATGGATGGATGGATGGATGGATGCCAGGTGATAGAACCTTTCATAAAAACAGACTCTGCATTATAACTTCTATTACACTCTAAATAACTCACTCCAATATAACTGCACTCGTCCTTCTCTCACGTTACATTGGATCACAATGACCAGACAACACAACAAAGACAATGATCCAACTGTACTGCCACGTCCAGACTCAGTGTAGGTCTGTAGGCCTCTTGGACCTTCATGTGAACCACTGCGTTTTGACTGGAGGTGAAACATGGCTGACTGCTGTCCTCCTACCTGGACAATGCAATCTCACTTTCAATCTCACAGCCACTAAAAAATCTGATTGTGATTGAGAGGTCCTCAGCAGCCAATCACTGTTGGGAGTCCAGCCTTCAAACACTCCTCCTGAATCCACAGTCACATCTGTGAGCATCTGGAACTTTGGCCCTGATCCTCCACACCACACAACTTGGGATGACAGCGCCACCTACCTGGATCCTTTCAGCAGCCAGTCCATGCTCTGACCCGTTTCCACTGTGGCCTGTTGTGTCATCTGGACCGGAGTCTGGATCATCAGTGTCCAGGTTCATGGAATCTGTCAGAGTGCCGCCGTCCTGTGATGTAATGATAGAGAATCACTCTATTTATACTAATGTGCAGAACCACGAGAGTGTCATTTCTTCACTGCTGTCAGCAACAAGCATTTGGTGTCACACTGGTGTACAACACTTATGGGCTAATTAATAAGAAATGACATATTTATGAATCACCCGCAATGCCCAGATTGTTGCTGCTTATCTGCTGATATGAGCCGTCAACTGTTGCAATATAGAACCACGGGCAGGAAATTACAATTAGTGTAGAGTGTATTATAATTTAAAAGTTTACCAACGGTAGTTCTTTAAAGAATTTAGCAGGGATGGAACAGGCTAATGTGACGACGTCACTTGTAAAACGGAAGGAGCTCAACCTGCTGTCACGGTGAAAACTCTGTGTTACATCCCGTCTAGGGGGACCGAGACGCAACGTGTGGGACACCTTCCCCCACTCCCAAGCCTCATTAATTTCTCACTGCAGTTGGCGGTTTTCAACAAAAACATTTATGAATCAGTAAATGAAATAAACAAAACAACTTAACCAGTGGGCAGCAAAGGCTTCAGGGTGGGCCCAGGCCAAAATAATAAACCAAACTCCAACTAGCTCGCCTTAAGAACTAACTAAAGAAAGAAAGAGAAGTCAAATACAGAAAGGCTAACCTCCCTACATACTTAATAAACAGGAGAAAAGAGGGGACAAAGAAAATGGCAGCCCACCCCTACGGCTGCGTGCTCTAACACCATTTCAGAAGTGACTAACTGCAGAGTTGGGAGCGGAGGAGGGATGACCGTCAGGCTGGCTCGAGTGCTCCTCCTTCTCAGCCATGTTGCGTCCAATCAGCAGCCAACATCCAGGACCGCACCTGCAAGGCATCATCCACTCTCACACACACACACAGACACAAACATAGAGGCACCTAGACCCACCCCTGGGTCATAACACCCCCTCCCTTAAGAACCAAACCCTATTAACATACCGACAAACAAAACTAAACAAGAAAACCATCAGTTCCCCCGAATTAAGAATTTCGCAGCTAGTCCACATGTACACGTGATAATGCATCTGCCAACACAATATCAAGATCCCTAGATAGTAAGTTTGATGGATGGATAGAAATAGATAAGTTAGTTAAAGTTACACACACTATATATATATATATATATATATATATATATATATATATATATATATATATATATATACATACATATACACACATACATATATATATATATATATATATTATTTTTCTTTTATTATTAACCTCTTTCAATGAACTCCAAAACATACATGGTCAAAATCCATATTATTATGTTGTTGTTTTTTTTAAATGCTCATACAAAACAAGAAAAGTGAAAACATACATGGTCAAAATCCATATTATTATGTTGTTGTTTTTTTAAATGCTCATACAAAACAAGAAAAGTGGAGGGAGAGTCGTCTGAATTGGGTTCAGTGAGCATCACATCCACTTGTAGCGCATTATTTCCAGCAGCAAGCTTCTGTTACGACTGTTCACTTTTTCGTTCACTCCGAACTCAACTGCAACGATTGGTGGAGTGACGAGCACACAGCACGTGACCTCTACGATGAGCTTCCTCCCACGGAAGTACCATAGGAGGACACAGATTAAATAGTATGGCTTGTCCACCAGAAGGCTGTATTATGGTGTACGTAATATAAAACTTCGGCCCAGTTCTGCTTGTATTGCATTGTATTGGTTGGTGTTCCTGAAGTTTCATTTTTCATCCCTTTTTATTTTTTACATCCATGTTTGTGATGAAATAGTATTGTGAATCGCTAGCTCGCATTGCATGCTGGGAAACAGCGTCACTCAAGGAAGTTTTTGCTTCGCTGACACGGTCCTGAAGGGAAGTGGGTTTTAGTGCACTGGAACGGGATGAATGTGTTCAATCAAGCAGTACAAACCTGATTAATTGTCTTAATACTTCACTTCGAATGGCCATATTGAATTATTGGCCATATTCAATTTGACCAGCAGGTGTCAGTAGAAGACGAAATTTCATGTTGACTATTTCCTAATGGAAGTGCTCTCTTTACATTGGATTTTTCTCATAATTATTTGAAGTGTAGGCCTGTATCTGCACACAATTTGGAATTCGTCCCAGCGCCCTGAGCTGTAAATTTGGACGGTGTAAAATGAAAATGGCCAGCTGCAGCAGAAAAGTGGACCCATATATACATACATATACACATATATATATATATATATATATATATATATATATATATATATATATATATATATATATATATATATATATGCAATTCATATTTTAACGGTTTATATAGACCCCTCAGGCTCCATTCAAAATGGGGGTTATTGTAGGAGAGTTGCAGTCAACGAGATTTGGAGAGAGTTTGGATTACTAGATTTTGGATAGTGTTTATAGTTTGGAGTGTTTGAGACTAGATAGCGTTTAGTTTGGAGATATTTTTGAGAGCTTAGGGAGAGAGTGAGGAGAGGAGAGGTGATAGGATGGAGCCCCCTGTCCTGTACATCAATGTCCATGTTACACAAGCATCTATGCCAGGGGTGCCCATTACGTCCATCGCGATCTACTGGTCAATTGCGAAGGGAGTTTGGGTCTATCGCATGGAGAGAGAGAGGGAGAGAATGAGTGAGTGTGAGAGAGAGAGAGAGAGATCCGCGTCAATTACAGCAGGTAGAATCGTTCAGGCAGGATTAGAAAACACGGTGGATCTGGTTGATTTTGGTCATAATGTACGATGTGCTGGATTTTGTTCTTATATGTGCTGTGCTTTACATTCATTTATTCTCCATACCCGCTTAGTCCCAAACTCAGGGTCACGGGGGTCTGCTGGAGCCTCTCCCAGCTGTCTTAGGGCGAAGTCAGGGGACACCCTGGACAAGGGTGTCCAGGGTAAATGTGACGTATCGGCTTCGGCACCATTCAGATCAAATAAAGACCAGACAGGGACAGGCAAAAGAGTTTCGCTGTTGTTTTACACGCAAAACTACCGGGGTTGTCGCGTGAGCTTGCAATCCTGGCGTAAACTGATGGAGACGCCTCGCTCGGAAAATGCGCTTCAAAGTGCGCACGCACTGCAGACGCGCCGGAGATCCTGGGAGATGCTGCTAGCAAAACGTCTGCGTCACACACACACGCACACCAATTATCCCTAACCTATGCGCTGGAAAACACAAAAATATACAGCAAAACATCTTAACTTAAACACACTTTTATTGATAAAATCAAACATAGGCAGATATAACCTAAACAATTTTAAACCATGAGTTTTCTGTGCAATGATGAGCATAAATGCACATGGGAACATGTTGACCCATTTAATCCTCTTTCTTTCTTTATCATTGGACTACAAATATATTTCTGAATGAATATGTTTTCCTGTTTTATAGGAGGTGGATCTTTTTGACTTGCTCATTTTAAAAGTAGCTTGCATGTTGAAAAAGTGTGAGCACCCCTGATCTATGCCCTTTTCCAAGTCCCACAATCACTTTCACTGTCATCTGCCTGATTACACCCATGCCATTTTCAGAAAAAAATTGCACAAACAGAATACATTCAAAAAATGTATCATACACATAGTTATCAAGTCAAGTTATTTATTTATTGTCATTGTTGAACAAAGTTAACAAAATTTGTTTGGAGCATCCCCATAACCACTGGCATCAGTACCCATAAAAATAATCATAAATAAGTGAGAAAAAAAAACAAAAATATATATATAATTTATGTACAGAAATTATTTGGTCATTCATTTTTTGCAATTCATAGTCATTCCCAACAGACACAAAAATTCAATGCATCACACGTGGTTCAGACACAGCTTGCCTGTGATTGTACATTTGGCCAGTAGGTGGTTTCGTGTGCACATGAAGCTTCGTGAAATGAACCGTTTCTCGAACCAGTTGGCTCAAGTGGTTCAATGCCTCATGAGGCTTCACCTCACCATCACTACAGTCACTGCATCCTGAATCAGTCACACTCAAAGTCGCACACCATCTCTGCTTTGTTCTGGACTGTGGAATGGGCAATATTAATTTAATCTAATTAAATTCTGTTTTATTACTTCATGTCTATTTTAATGCTCTTTATTGGTGCTGAATGGAAGTGTGGTTGTTGTTTTATGAGCTAATGGATAGACAAGTGGCCTATAACATAAGACGCTTAAATGAAGTGAATAGGATATGTCCACAATGTCAAGAAAGGAAGCAGGGTGTCTTTAAAATCGATAACATTTGAATAAGTATTAAAAGTTGAGTTGATGTTATACTTGTATTGACATTATGAGTAATTTATACAACTTTTCCCAGGAACTTTTCCCAATGATGAGGTTGAGGGCCCATCATCTGCAATTCAGCATTCTGCAGGTAGTCAACACCAAAACAAGCGTATTCAGCGGTCATAATCCTGTTTGTAAATAATACACATAAACTGTGTACTTGTAATATAAGTCAAACTTTGGTAACTTGAATATAATTCTCACAAAGGGATTTTTCATGTGTATGCACTTTGTACCTGTTATGAATTTAAAAAAAAAAAACATTCATAACTAAACTCAGTTGTTGGTTTCCATCTCTATAAGTTAACAAAGATACATAGATACCTATGAAACACTTGTTTATCTTGCTGAAACTAATACTAGGTTACTAGTACTAGATACACCAGTATACTCTCCCGGAGCACAGATCAACCCACTCAAACAAACAAAAAGCATTTTACTCAGTCAGATAAGATTACTAAATGCTGGATGATACACTGTTTTGTGCATTATTTGGGTAAATAAAATAGTTCTATTATTCATACCTCCGCCTACCATTTATTATTACCTAAGGCATAGGGCATTTAAAAAAACAAAACAAATGTCATTCCGGTGTGCCACCCGTCTGTGCCCCGAGCTTGCCCCCCCAAGAAAAAAATTCTAGGACCGCCCCTGTTTCCAACACTGTGGATGCTCGGTTGTTTATTGCAGCAGACAGATAAACAATTAAACGGCTAAAGCCATCTATTCCACCGTGAATGACAAATCTCCAGCTTTTGGTAAAAAAGGGAGAGAAGATGGAAAGAGAAATCTAAAATATATAAGGCATCAGATAGCTAATTGAAAAAGGTTCATGCACAGCTTATTTGACACAAAAAAGGTATGGTACAAAGATGAAAAGATTTGGAGTGGGTAGAAAATCTCAATGTTTCATTTTTTCAAGTATTTAAAAACAGTTTTGAAAAATACCATATTAATTTGTGGTTTCCATCTATGTGCCACATTGCATTTGGTGCAGGAACAGAATACTGCCTCCGTCTTAGTGTGCGATTGGCCAAGGCTCGCACTTCAGTCCCAATTGGGTCCACTCTTCTTAAGGAATCACGTACTCTTTGAACTACAACAACAGGAAAAAAAAAAAAAAGAAAGACAAACTACATAAAATATTAAAGGCACAAATCCGTGTTAACACAGATAATGCTGACAAAAGGTATGATTTCATTTATTAAATACCCCCCCTTTCTTTTTTTTTTAAATATACCGCCATTCTTTTTTTAATCATCCATGTAAGCACTTTTAGCTACATTTTGTACGGAAAGCGTTATACAAATAAAGCTAATTATATTTGTTTGTTTCGGTTAAACTGATGCACAATACAGATTACTGAATACATTCATGTGGGGATCAACTTCATATCAAACTTACTTTGCACTCGTAATCCCCTGGCATGAAGGAATGCTCTCATCATTCTGTACCCTGTGTTTGGGTGACTGAGTTGGATTTCTGCAATGACGGCATCCAGCTCTTCATCACAAAGCGCTGAATACATGTCCGACATTCTAAACAAACAAAGAATAATTCCTGAAATTTTACTTGGCAAGAGCCAAAACATATATGATTAAAAGCGTCCATTTTCACTGCAACCATTTTGACGTGTATTTGTTGTATCATTAGTGTTATTAGGTACAAGTGTTGCTGCGTTCATTGCAAGGTTAACGTCATTTGCGTCAATAGATATGGAAAACAACTACACTTAAGTTTAAAAGAAATGTGCACGTTTTGTAAATGGCAATTTCTTAATGTTATTATTATTATTATTATTATTATTATTATTATTATTATCATTATTATTATTATTATTATTATTATTAGTGTTCTGTTAAGGTGAAACAACAAAGAAGCCTTTAAGTCTAAATTGTTTAATAAATAGGTTAAGAGCAGTTGGTGTAAGTATGAAAGTCATTTCATTTATTTGTTGCATTAAGAGAAGCATTTATAGAGCGTCGTTGCCACCTACTGGCATCTTTCGGTAGTATTTCTGTTGTAATTTTGAAGCGAACTTTATACCGGAAGTAAGACACGGGAAACACACTGCCAGCGTTTTCTGATGAGCACCCGTTCCTGTAAACCAGTGTTTGTGTGCCGCGAGATATTGTCAGGTGTGCCGTGGGAAATTATCCCATTTGTGTGCCTGTGCAGTGTAGCGCCTGGCAGAGTAATCATGTAGTACTCTTCCATACCAGTAGGTGGCAGCAGCAGGTAGCTAATTGCCTTGCGCTTGGAGACAAGCGAATTAGTGACGCTTGGATCTAGCGACAGGTGTGTGGATTGTGGATAGCGGGACGACGGTTGAAAGTGATGGATAAGTTTTTGAAGAGGAAAAATGCTGACTCTGAACTGGACCCTGGACAAAATCCGGACCCAGATGAAGGCCCTAGTATGAGTGGAGGCAAAGACGGTGACGTCGAGCAAAGTTTCTGGCGTGAGGCAATACAATGAAAGCTATCTTTCATTTGGATTTACTTTTACCGGAGATGCAACGGCACCGACTCCGTTGTGCTTGGTATGTGGTGAAAAGCTCTCCAACAGTGCTATGGTCCCAAGTAAGCTTAAACGCCATCTCCAAACGAAACAGCCCTCAGTTCAAAAGAAAAATGTGGAGTATTTTGTTCGCCTGCGTGAACACACGGAGAAACAGGCAACTTTCATGAGAAAAACCGCAAAAGTAAACGAGAGAGCCCTTAAAGCTAGCTACCACGTCGCTGAACTAGGGTTGCCACCTACCAGAGTTACAAATCCGGGACCTCTGGGGGTGGGGGGTGTCTCAAGACTGTCGACTGGGGGGGGGGGGGGGGGGGTCACCGAAATATACGGGACACAAAGTGAAGTGCGTCCTGTATCAGTTCATTACGGGACAGGTTTTTTAGTTGCCAAGTACGGGACAATCGCGTATTTTACGGGAGTAGACCACAGGCAGAAATCAAATGAGGTTTTGTCATTTTCCCTTAAAAACGGGACAAATTGTGTCCCGGGAGAGATTTTATTTTTCCCGGGACAGGTGGTGAAAAAAGAGAACAATTCTGGGAAAAACGGGACGGGTGGCAACACTACGCTGAACTTGTGGCTAAATCAAAAAAGTCCCACACTGTGGCATAGCAATTAATACTTCCCGCCTGCAAAGCCATTGTAAATGAGACGCTCGGACCCGAAGCGGCTAAAGAAATAGCCAAAGTCCCTCTCTCAGATAACACAATCTCCAGACGTATGAATGAGATGTCTGCAGACATCGAAAGTGTGGTTTTGGACAAGATCCCTATCAGTAAGAAATTTGCCTTGCAACTTGATGAGTCTATTGATATAAGTGTTGTTGCAGATTCTGAAGTTGACATTTCACTTTGATTTTCAGAGTGATGACACCCTGGAAAAACTCTCCATCATTATAAACTCTCCATCATTTATGCTCTATTCAGGTTTGAGTATTGCAGGTTGTCAAAGCTCAGCTGTGATTGGCTGCTCTCAGCTCCGAAGTCCAACCCCTCCCACCTCAGACACCTGGACCTGAGTGAGAACCTGCTGCAGGATTCAGCAGTGAAGGAGCTGAGTGGTTTTCTGCAGAGTCCAGACTGTAAACTGGAGACTCTGAGGTCAGTTCACCCTCTTCACTCGACAACTTCTATCACTCTTGTTGTTGTCGTCATGATTTGCACTTGACTGCTGTTGGAAATTCAATTTGCAGACACTGGTTTGTGTTTGAAATGAATGAAACTGGGTTTAAAGGTACAGTGTGTAAAATCCTCCCATCTAGTGGTCAGCTTGCAGATTGCAGATTCTGAAGTGGACATTTCACTTTGATTTTCAGAGTGATGACACCCTGGAAAAACTCTCCATCATTATAAACTCTTCATCATTTATTCTCGATTCAGGTTGGGGGACTGCAGGTTGTCAGAGCTCAGCTGTGATTGGCTGCTCTCAGCTCTGAAGTCCAACCCCTCCCACCTCAGACACCTGGACCTGGATGGGTACCAGCTGCAGGATTCAGGAGTGAAGCCACTAATGGATCTTGTCCACAGCAGAGACTATCAACTGGAGAGTGTGAGGTCAGTACTGGTTTGGAACCATTGGATGATGGTTCCAGCACCAAAGCCAGTTGATCCCACAGCAGAGGTCCAGTGTTCCCAGTCACAGTGTGAGAGGAGGATGGTGACGTCCAGCTGCTCCTCATTCATCCAACATCTGCTGCCAAACTGCTTCTTCTCTCAGTTCACCACCCAATTATTGATCAGTTCATCTTCATCAGGCCTCAGTATCAGTCCAACACTCCATGGTCACATGACCTTCACATGTTCCACACTAGACATGTGACTGAGAGTCTGCTTCTTCTCACCAGTCACTCCACCATCTCCATCAACAGTCAGCGTCTCTGTGATGATGCGTTCAAGGACCCTGAGTCCTGACTCCTGCTGTCTCTTCTTCTCTCTACAGGTGGAGGTGAGGGAGGATGAGGAGGAGAGTGAAGAGGAGCGCTCCATCTAGTGGTGGCTGACAGAACTACAACAAGTGGAGCCAAACAGCAAGCTGTGTGTCACGACTAGTGATGGTGAGGTGAAGCCTCATGAGGCATTGAACCACTTGAGCCAACTGGTTCGAAGCTTCATGTGCACACGAAACCACCTACTGGCCAAATGTACAATCACAGGCAAGCTGTGTCTGAACCACGTGTGATGCATTGAATTTTTGTGTCTGTTATGTCTGTTGGGAATGACTATGAATTGCAAAAAATGAATGACCAAATAATTTCTGTACATAAATTATATATATATATATATATTTTTGTTTGTTTTTTCTCACTTATTTATGATTATTTTTATGGGTACTGATGCCAGTGGTTATGGGGATGCTCCAAACAAATTTTGTTGTTAACTTTGTTCAACAATGACAATAAATAAATAACTTGACTTGATAACTATGTGTATGATACATTTTTTGAATGTATTCTGTTTGTGCAATTTTTTTCTGAAAATGGCATGGGTGTAATCAGGCAGATGACAGTGAAAGGGATTGTGGGACTTGGAAAAGGGCATAGATCAGGGGTGCTCACACTTTTTCAACATGCAAGCTACTTTTAAAATGAGCAAGTCAAAAAGATCCACCTCCTATAAAACAGGAAAAGTCATTCAGAAATATATTTGTAGTCCAATGATAAAGAAAGAAAGGATTAAATGTGCATTTATGCTCATCATTGCACAGAAAACTCATGGTTTAAAATTGTTTAGGTTATATCGGGTTATATATAGTTCGGGACTAAGCGGGTATGGAAAATGAATGAATGAATGAATGTAAAGCACAGCACATATAAGAACAAAATCCAGCACATCGTACATTATGATCAAAATCAACCAGATCCACCGTGTTTTCTAATCCTGCCTGAACGATTCTACCTGCTGTAATTGACGCGGATCTCTCTCTCTCTCTCTCTCTCTCTCTCTCTCTCTCTCTCTCTCTCTCTCTCTCTCTCTCTCTCTCTCTCTCTCTCTCTCTCTCTCTCTCTCTCTCTCTCTCTCTCTCTCTCTCTCTCTCTCTCTCTCTCTCTCTCTCTCTCTCCATGCGATAGACCCAAACTCCCTTCGCAATTGACCAGTAGATCGCGATGGACGTAATGGGCACCCCTGGCATAGATGCTTGTGTAACATGGACATTGATGTACAGGACAGGGCACTCCAAACTATAAACGCTATCAAAAATCTAGTAATCCAAACTCTCTCCAAATCTCAGTTGACTGCAACTCTCCTACAATAACCCCCATTTTGAATGGAGCCTGAGGGGTCTATATAAACCGTTAAAATATGAATTGCAGATATATATATATATATACATACATATATTAAAAGCGCGACTATTTCCCTGTGAAATGTCGGGCTTTGCTCTTGGTGAATTGTTGAGTTTCAGTTCGACGCGCCCAAGCGTGCAGAGTGATAAACAAAAATTCTGGAGGATGCGGCGATCCACTGTTCAGATTGTTTATTTGCAATCCAAAAACAAAAAACAAAAACGGTCTTACCGCGACAGCGGACAATGCGGCACAGGTTGCTTGCAAACTCACAGATCGACAAAGTAATCCAACAATCGTCAAAAAATGAGAAATCCAAAAAGTGCTTGAAAAGCGGTCTAAAACTGTTTGGCTGCATTCAACTCAAGAGACCTGCCGGCCCCGTTAACCACCCTAATATAGTTCAGGTGCTGCAGTCACCTGCCTATGGTGATGTGGGGGCGTGGCCCTTAGCGCAACCAATACTAAGAAAATACTAAATAAATAAAACAATTACTTTTGTGTCCATAATTAACACATTAAGCCACAGTGCAAATAAATCAGAAATAAGGAAAGAAAATAAATATTTTGGCTCCAACATTCCGGCCCCCAATTGGCATGCAGGAAACAAATGTCAATTATCAAAACAAAACAGAGGAGCCAAAGTTCTTTCACATCTTGTACAATATAATCGTCCTTTTTCTTTCTTTTTTCTCTTTTTTTTTTCACAAAATTGCAAACTTTTCAGTCTCTTTTGAAGATCTGCAACAGTTGATGAGTCCAAGATGTGTGCATATGTGTGAGTGAATCTTCAGGTGCTGCTTGTAGGTGTGTGTGGTGGGAAAGGGAAGTGTGTGTGCGTGAATTTGTGCGGGGACGGGTGTGAGTGTGTGTTTGGCATGTATATGCGTTAGTCTCTGTCTGATGCCTCCAGAAGAAGCACGAGTTTGGTGATAGGCCGGCAAAGAGTGCTGGTCTTGGTCCGAACTTGTACTTGTCTTACCGCTCCCTTGGAATCAGGTACGGGTTGAGTCACTTGGCCCATAAGCCATGATCCTCTTGGTGCCATTTCGTCCACAATTAAAACGATGTCTCCTTTTTTGAAGTTTTGTGTCTTCCTTGTCCATTTTTGTCTTTGTTGCAGTTCTGGCAGATATTCTTTTATCCATCTTCTCCAAAATACATCTGCCATGTACTGAACTTGACGCCACCTCCTTTTGCTGTAACAGTCGTCCGCACTGAAGACCCCCGGGGGTAAAGAAGGCTTGGTTTTCAGTAAAAGAAGGTGGTTCGGTGTCAACGGTTCCAAAGCCATTGGGTCGTTGGAAGCTTTTGTGATTGGTCTGTCATTGATGATAGATTCCACCTCGCAGAGCAAGGTAGCTAGTCCTTCGTCGTCCAGTATTGTGCAACTTCGCTACTGCAGCCCTTTGTGCATCGGTTGCTTTATTCCTTTCTTCCAGCAACACAAGTTCCTTGGCTTCAAACTTCTCCTTCATGCGCTTCACCTGGCTCTCCAGTTGAGTCAAGAAGTCTGTCTTCTCCTGCCACTTCTTGATTGTCTCACCGTGAACTCTTTTGGCCTCTTCCAACTCGACATCCTTGTCCACCAGCTGCTGTTTGAGCTCCTCCTTGCGGAGGCTCAAGTGCTCCAACTGCTCTCTGGCTTCTGCCTGCTGAGCGCGGTCCTCCTCCCGCTGCTGCTGGAACCTCTTCTGGGCCTGCGTTGCCTCTTCACGCATCCTCCGTAGCTGGTCGTCACGCTCCTGCAAGGCCTCTTTAAGTTTGCGGATGGATTCAGTCTGGTCATCGACTATTTTGGCTTTAATTTTGAGGGCATCGCCGTCCCTCTCACTCTGCTTCTTCCGACTCTCCAGCTCAGCACCCAAAACCTCTATCCTGGCTTCCAAACGTCCTCGATCCTGAGCCAAGGACACTCCTTGATGAGCGAGTTCCTGGCCCCAGATCTTCCTCTCTGCCCTGAGGCCGTCTATCACAGACTCGTGGGCTGTGAGCTGAGACATCAGTTGTGCCTTCTCTTTCTTCAGCAGCTCCAGCTGCAGACTCGCACGTCTGTCCTGCTGCAATTCTTCTTCCAAGGAACGGAAGCGGCTCTTCAGATCTGTCACAGCGTCATTTTTGGCTTTGTTCAACTGAGAGATGCGGCTGTTCTGTTCTTTGACCATTGCTGTCAGCTGCTGCACCAGAGAGGCAGATTTCTTCTCCTTCTCCTGGAACTGAGTGAATGCCGCCTTGTGACCCACAAGCTCCTCGGTCATCTGGTCACAAACGTCTTTGACCTCAGAGAAGCGAGCAGCCTCAATGGTGAGCGCCATTGCGGAACTCGTCCTCCAGGGCAGCGTACTGTTTCTTGCCCTCTGCCAGTTTCTCCTGCAGCTCAGACTCCCTTTGGCCGTGTTTCTGCTCCATGAATGCAACTTCTTTGGCAACTGCTTGGCGGAAATCTGACCCATCAGGCTGCAGCTGCAAGTCCAGTTGTTTCCTGTGCTCCTGTTCCCTGGAAACCAAGAGCTCGTGCAGCTTTTGAAGTTTGTCTTTCTGCTGGCGCACCGCTGCTCTCTGGATGTCCAGCTCTCTCCTCCGAACTGCTGCTTTGTTCCCCAGCTCCCGCTGTCGCTTCTCCTCCTCGGCTTGCTGTTGCGCCCTCAGTGACTCCCCCTGGGAGATGTTTTCCTCCAGCCTGTGCAATGCAGCCTTGTGTTGCTCTTCGCTGGTGCGGGCTTGCTCCACCTGCTGGGTGAGGGATCGACACCTCGCCTCCAGCTCCTCAACACGATTTTTCAGTTCACAGCGCCCTGACCGCTCCCTCAGCAACAGTTCTTTCAATCTGTCAGTGGTGTGAAGGGCCAAACTCTGAAGATCTTTTTCTTCGCCGGCCTTGGTCTGCCAGCACTTGAGTTCGTCTGTGAGCTTCCTAACGGCCTGCTCTGCCTTCCAGCGTCGCTCTCTCTCCTGGTCACGCTCTTCCAAGATAGTCCTGTAGGTTTCTGCCTCATCTTTTGGTTTACTTGTCACGTCAACAGAGGCTCCAATGGCTCTTTGCAGGAACTTTCTCACTGGCTCGACTGCTTTCGCGCCGCGTGCAATGTTTACTTTTTTCCGGGTTCTCGCTGTGGCCTCTGAACTCGTCTCGATGCGACACTGTGGATCACTGTCTGATTTCCTGCTTCTGATCTCCTTGGCAGGCCCCTTCTTCGTAAGGCTGTTGCGATGTCTGGGGATCCTGGACCGCCTCCGGTTTTCCTTCCCACTGTCACACTCGCTCTCTGACGTGTGATCCGTGTCCCTCTTGAAGATTTGTTGTGTCACGACAGCAGAGGAGCTACTGGTTGTTTTATCAGCAGGGGTCTTCTTGATGAGCTGGTAAACTTGTTCCTCCAGTTTTTTGATGCGTTCTTCATTGACAGAGTCCACTGTTTCAGCTACACAACGATTATTTGGAAATTGTGTGTCCTTTTTCTTTAATGGCAAAGCAATGCTGTAATGTCCATCTACCATTTTGATGGATGCAGAAACACTTTCCATGAACAATTTATCCTCCTGCGACATTTCAAGACGCTCTTCTTTCTCACGCTCTGGGAAGTCTTGCTTGATTTGCTGTCGTATCAAGTTCTCCAGCTTGACAACAGAGATCCTGTGAGCCATGACAACCCGTTTACCATTTTTGGAGACACTTGTTTTTCGAAAGGGACCATTTACAGTCCATCCTAAGGCTGTCTTAATGGCATAAGGTCCATTTTGCTTGCTGTTAATTACCTTCCAAGGTTCCAGTGCCATTGGAACGTTGCTGCCGATAAGCAAGCCGATATCAGAATTGATTGGATTGAGTTTTACCTCCTTTAGATATGGCCATTGCTTCAGATCCTCATGCGTGGGAATATTTTCCTTCTTAACAGGGATTTCATCTTGCATGTATGTAGTCGGAAGATCAAAGTAATCGTTACTGTCGACACTGCACATCTCTAGATCACATACAGATGCTGTCTTGACAACTTGAACTTGAACCATTGTTCGTAAAAGTATATCCGTGGTCCTTCCAGTGAGTTGAAGCTGCTGGAGAAGTGCCTTGCTGCAAAAACAATCAGTGCTGCCTGGATCTAAAAAGGCATATGTGGTGACTGTTTTGTTGCTCTTCTTGTTTCTTGCCTTTACAGGCACTATAGCTAAGACCGGTTCCACTTCTCCAGTGTTGTTATCACTTGATCCAGTTTCTTTGTCAACTTCAACTAGACCACTTGTGACAGACTTTTCTTGGTCTTTATAAGTTTTGGCTCCTCCTTTATTGGTGATGTGCAAAACAGTAGGGTGCTTGAGAGAACAAACTTGACATGTCAGCCTTTGTGAGCATCCTTTGCTCATGTGCCCTGACTCCAAACATCCAAAGCACACTCCTTTCCTTTTCAAAAAATCCAGTTTTTAATTGTGAGCTTTCCTGTTAAATTGAGAGCAGGTATCAAGCGTATGAGCGCCACTGCAAAATAAACAAGGCTTTCCATTATCTTTAATAGATTGGACATGGGAAACACTGCCCCCTGCTGGTCTTGTCAATGGGGACACGCTGGTAACTAAACCACTCTTGCTCCTTCTCACCATGCTGCCTTTTGGCAGCTGTGGTACCTGGAAGTTTCCTTTTAAAATTGGTGCAACGTCTTTTAAGCTGCCGAATACTGGGTGGGATAAGACTTTAGCTTGATTATCCACAAAATTCACCAAATCTGCAAACCTGGCTCTTCTTCCACTCTGCTCTTGCAGGTCACAAGCTTTGAACCTCCATTTTTCTTTCAATTTATAAGGAAGCTTGGAAATAATAATAATAATGATAATAATAATAATAATAAACTTTTATTTGTACAGCGCTAAATCACAGCCAAAGGCGTCTCAAAGCGCTTTATACAATCAGAGAGAACCAACCGGGCCCCCGGAGCAAGCAAGATGCGACAGTGGCTGGGAAAAACTCCCCTGTGGGAAGAAACCTAGGGCAGAACCAGACTCCAGAGGGCCATCATCTGCCTATGAGTAGTTGGGGTGAAGTAGAAAGATAGAGGAGAGACAGAGAAAGAGAGAAAGGAGCAGAGTGAGCCAGGGTGGCAGACAGGACAGAGTGAAAAACAGATACACCAACCAGGCAAAACGGATATAAACACAAAGAATAGGAACTAATTCAAGGCTGCTGTCCATGTGGAGTGTAAGTGTCCATGCTTTGGAAGGCAAGAGCCTAGCTCGATGGACAATCTGCCGATAGGACTAGTCCAGGTCTTAAGCGTGGTGGTGGGATGAAGCGATGACAGCAAGACTCCCAGGACAGCACAATCCAGCTCCTGGCGCAGTGGTCATCACCTGCCGGGGACACAGAGACTGCGGCAATATCATGCATATCGAGCATACTGTACAAAGCATAATGAGAGCTTGGACAGAGTGGATAGAGTAAAAGATTGGATAGAGTAAAAGATTGATTGGGTGAGGAGAGTGATAAAGGCTCCGCCTGCACAGAGCAATGATCCCTGTAACGGGAGCGAAAGATCTCCCTCCACGGCGTAAGCCGACAGCAGCTTAACTGACAGTGGATGGAGTCTAACTATAAGCTTTAAGAAAAAGGAAGGTCTTAAGTCTACTCCTAAATAAACTAACTGTGTCTGCCCCCCTCACCGAGGCTGGAAGATGGTTCCAAAATAGAGGTGCCAGGAAACTGAAACACCTACCTCCTGATCTAACTCTAGAAATTTTTGGGATAACTAAAAGACCTGAATCCTTAGAGCGAAGGGCTCTTGGAGGATGATAAAGTTCAATGAGTTCCCTAATATAAGAAGGAGCCTGAGAATGAAGAGCTTTGTAAGTTAAAACTAGAATCTTAAATTCAAATTCATTCTAGTTCCGGTTAACAATCGTGCCGCAGAGTTTTGGATTAACTGTAATGTCCTAAGGGATTAATTTGGGCATCCTGCTAGTACCGAGTTACAGTAATCTAGCCTAGACGTAACAAAAGCATGGATTATTTTTTCCGCATCTTTGAAGGACAAAAAACTTCGAATTTTGGCAATGTTTCTTAAGTGGAAGAAAGCTGACCTCCCTACATTCTGTATATGAGAATTAAAGGTCAGGTCCTGATCAAAAGTGACTCCTAGGTTCCGCACAGCAGAACTGGGTGTAGTACCAAATAGACCACTTTGTCCATCAAAAACTCTGTCCCTACTCTCTCGCAATCCAAATATAATGACCTCAGTTTTGTCGGTATTAAGCAACAGGAAATTCTGTGTCATCCAAGTTCTGACATCACGAAGACAAGATTCCAATTTGGCCAACTGATGAGCCTCGTTTGCCTTAAAAGAAAAGTACAACTGTACTGATGGCTTTCATATTCGTTGGATGATCCAGTTCCTCCAGATAATCCACTGTGTTCATTGCGTTGAGGCAGCTGTTTAAAAACAATGAGAAGCTCTTCAAAGATTCAGCATCCTCCACTTTTATAGATGGCCAACAGATTGCCTTATCCAGGTAAGCTGTGGCAATTGTGTAGTCATCTCCAAAATGTTTTTTCAGCAGTCTTTTTGCCTCCAGATATCCTCTGTCTGCTGGCATATACTGGCAGCTGCGCACAAGTCTGTCCCTGCTGTTGTCCGTTCTCTTCTCAATTCCATATTCAAACGCTCTGATGAAAAACAGATAGTCCAATGGTTCGCCTTTGAAAACTGGTATGGAAAGTGAAGGTAATGATGACATATTGTGCTGCTTTACCAGAGCTTCTGTAATTTTGTTTTGCTTTTCCATTATTTCCGCTAACTTGTCAACGCTGGTATGCTCTTGCCTTGGTGCAGAGTTCAACCTCTGCATGGTGGTTGATTTGTGGTCATGCTGCTGAGCGCTCACGTGAGTTTGCATGCTTTGTTCCACTGTGTGCGGCAGGTCATAACCTTTGACAGAGGTTTCTCTAGTTTTTGGTCTCACCACTTGTGGATGTTGTACCTTTTCAGTGGAAACTTCCTCGTGTGGATTTTGAGCAGCGCCCTTTCTGTAGTACGAGCTCATTCCATCAGATTGAAGAGATTTTTTGGAGCCGTCTCTGGCTTGCATAGACTCCAACACACTGATTTTTGCATTTGCTGCGGCGAGTTCAGTTTCCAGCTCCAATTGTTCCTGTCTCCTCTTCAATAGCTCCTGTTGCGCTTCAAGCTCGTGTTTTTTATCCAAGGCCGCAACTCTCTCCATGATGGCTGCTCTTTCGGCACGAATACGAATATGCAATGATGTTCCGGATGAACCTGACCATGACGTAGCCTTTGATTCTGGGGCATTAGAAACACTGTCAACTGGTCCAATGTCATCACAGTTTACATCACCTGGTTGCTTGTCGTTATCCACCATAGTGAATGAAGTCATCTGCTGTCCATCTCCAATACTTGACTGTTTGACTTCACACAACCATATTTGCACATCCTGTCCAAAAGCACTCAATTCAGCAATCTTATATTTAAGCCACTGCACTTGTTTAGCATATTCATTGTCAGGTAGCAAACCTTCAAGTGAATTCTGACATGCATTTGCTTCGTCACAAAGTCTGTTCAGTTCATGCAAATGGCCTTTTACTTTATTAGCATTTTCATTTGATTGCATGAGCTCTTTCATTATTTCCATTGGTTTTTTTTGCCTGTTTGCACTTCAAGTTTCTTGTTTTTTGGGTGTTGAATAAAAACATCTCCCAACCCTTGGCAGTTAGTTTGATAACCCTTTTTTCCTTTACAGGGCCCGTCACATTTTCCATTGCGACATTTTGCTTTTCAGCATCACCATCTTGTCGCTGAACAACAGGATCAATGTTAGACGTGACATTTTCATCCATTGCTTATATTCAACTTTGGCGTTACATTTACAGACTTCAATCCTTCGGATGTGCGAGTGCGACATTCCCAATGAATGACGCTTCATTGAGTGGGCGTGACAGATTAATGTTCATTGACGCTGCGTGCGTTCCATTTGTTTGCACAACAGCGTTCGAACGATGGTCATGCGCCAGTTTTAGACAATAAAAGTGCGACTATTTCCCTGTGAAATGTCGGGCTTTGCTCTTGATGAATTGTTGAGTTTCAGTTCGACGCGCCCAAGCGTGCTTGTGATAAACAAAAATTCTGGAGGATGCGGCGATCCACTGTTCAGATTGTTTATTTGCAATCCAAAAACAAAAAACAAAAACGGTCTTACCGCGACAGCGGACAATGCGGCACAGGTTGCTTGCAAACTCACAGATTGACAAAGTAATCCAACAATCGTCAAGAAATGAGAAATCCAAAAAGTGCTTGAAAAGCGGTCTAAAACTGTTTGGCTGCATTCAACTCAAGAGACCTGCCGGCCCCGTTAACCACCCTAATATAGTTCAGGTGCTGCAGTCACCTGCCTATGGTGATGTGGGGGCGTGGCCCTTAGCGCAACCAATACTAAGAAAATACTAAATAAATAAAACAATTACTTTTGTGTCCATAATTAACACATTAAGCCACAGTGCAAATAAATCAGAAATAAGGAAAGAAAATAAATATTTTGGCTCCAACATGTATATATATATATATATATATGGGTCCACTTTTCTGCTGCAGCTGGCCATTTTCCTTTTACACCGTCCGTCAAGAGAGCACTTCCATTAGGAAATAGTCAACATGAAATTTCGTCTTCTACTGACACCTGCTGGTCAAATTGAATAGTTGCAAATATTGTGAAGAAGTTGTCATCTAATTCTAATCCTAAACAATATGGCCATTCAAGTATTAAGACAATTAATCAGGTTTGTACTGCTTGATTAAACACAGTCATCCCGTTCCAGTGCACTAAAACCCACTTCCCTTCAGGACCGTGTCAGCGAAGCCAAAACTTCCTTGAGTGACGCTGTTTCCCAGCATGCAATGCGAGCTAGCGATTCACAATACTATTTCATCACAAACATGGATGTAAAAAATAAAAAGGGACGAAAAATGAAACTTCAGGAACACCAACCAATCCAATGCAATACAAGCAGAACTGGCCCAAAGTTTTATATTACGTACACCATAATAGAGCCTTCTGGTGGACAAGCCATACTATTTAATCTGTGTCCTCCTATGGCACTTCCGTGGGAGGAAGCTCATCGTAGAGGTCACGTGCTGTGTGCTCGTCACTCCGCCACACCAAACGGAAAAGTCGTAACAGGAGAAGCTTGCTGCTGGAAATAATGCGCTACAAGTGGATGTGACCCTCACTGAACCCAATTCAGACGACTCTCCCTCCACTTTTTTTGTTTTGTATGAGCATTAAAAAAAAAACAACGACATAATAATAATATGAATTTTGACCATGTATGTTTTGGAGTTCATTGAAAGAGGTTAATAAAAAAAAAGGGGTGGGCTGCCATTTTCTTTGTCCCCTCTTTTCTCCTGTTTATTAAGTATGTAGGGAGGTTAGCCTTCCTGTATTTGGCTTCTCTTTCTTTCTTTAGTTAGTTCTTAAGGCGAGCTAGTTGGAGTTTGGTTTATTATTTTGGCCTGGGCCCACCCTGAAGCCTTTGCTGCCCACCGGTTAAGTTGTTTTGTTTATTTCATTTACTGATCAATAAATGTTTTTGTTGAAAACCGCCAACTGCAGTGAGAAATTAATGAGGCTTGGGAGTGGGGGAAGGTGTCCCACACGTTGCGTCTCGGTCCCCCTCGACGGGACGTAACACGGAGTTTTCACCGTGACAGCAGGTTGAGCTCCTTCCGTTTTACAAGTGACGTCGTCACGTTAGCCTGTTCCATCCCTGCTAAATTCTTTAAAGAACTACCGTTAGTAAACTTTTAAATTATAATACGCTCTACACTAATTGTAATTTCCTGCCCGTGGTTCTATATTGCAACAGTTGACGGCTCATATCAGCAGATAAGCAGCAACAATCTGGGCATTGCGGGTGATTCATAAATATGTCATTTCTTATTAATTAGCCCATAAGTGTTGTACACCAGTGTGACACCAAATGCTTGTTGCTGACAGCAGTGAAGAAATGACACTCTAGTGGTTCTGCACATTAGTATAAATAGAGTGATTCTCTATCATTACATCACAGGACGGCGGCACTCTGACAGATTCCATGAACCTGGACACTGATGATCCAGACTCCGGTCCAGATGAGCCAAGAGGCCACAGTGGAAACGGTCAGAACATGGACTGGCTGCTGAAAGGATCCAGGTAGGTGGCGCTGTCATCCCAAGTTGTGTGGTGTGGAGGATCAGGGCCAAAGTTCCAGATGCTCACAGATGTGAGTCTGGATTCAGGAGGAGTGTTTGAAGGCTGGACTCCCAACAGTGATTGGCTGCTGAGGACCTCTCAATCACAATCAGGTTTTTTAGTGGCTGTGAGATTGAAAGTGAGATTGCATTGTCCAGGTAGGAGGACAGCAGTCAGCCATGTTTCACCTCCAGTCAACACGCAGTGGTTCACATGAAGGTCCAAGAGGCCTACAGACCTACACTGAGTCTGGACGTGGCAGTACAGTTGGATCATTGTCTTTGTTGTGTTGTTTGGTCATTGTGATCCAATGTAATGTGAGAGAAGGACGAGTGCAGTTATATTGGAGTGAGTTATTTTTAGTGTAATAGAAGTTATAATGCAGAGTCTGTTTTTATGAAATGTTCTATCACCTGGCATCCATCCATCCATCCATCCATCCATCCATCCATCCATCTTCTACTGCCGTATCCGGAGTCAGGTCTCGGGGGCAGCAGCCTCAGCAGAGACCCCCAGACTTCCCTGGACCCAGTCACCTCCTCCAGCTCCTCCAGTGGGACCCCAAGGCTTCCCAGTCCAGCCCAGAGACCTGGTCCCTCCAGCAGGGTCTCCTCCTGGTGGCACATGCCTGGAACACCTCCCCAGGGAGGCGTCCCAAACAAGACCCCGAGATGCTGGAACTCCTCCCCCTGAGGCAGGGCCTCCCCACCGACCCAGAGAGGGCAAACCACCTCATATCCAGCATTGATTTATCTGTTTGTGATTAATTATAATGTATCATTTATTTTATTTAAATTATATTTGAACTGAATTGGATTTGTTTGTAAAAGTGAGATTTATTTTCATTGATTCATGTGGTTTATGTTGAGACCTAGTGGAGAAGTGGGTATGGCCTACAGAAGGTTTGAGTACACAAGTTATTCAGATATGGAGAATCCCCATGGCAGGTCTTCAGGAGATATATAATCAAAGTGTTAAAGCAGCAGAAATGAAACGTCAGTTGAGGTCAAGGTCACACAGGTCAGAGGTTGTGATGGCTTTTATTGTCAGAATATTGAATCATTGAAATATAATGTTTGAGCTCGTAACAAAGTTAGGATGATATAACATAATCACATAAAATAAATGATCTGGTTTCCTTCTGATTCATTGACGTCCTTCTGAAATCTCCACACAAACATCTGGCAAGCATCAAAACCATGAATTATTTTGAGGGAAACTTCTTTTGTCTTACTTATGATTCAATAATGATTTGAGTTCCCATCACAGGTGTTGTGAATCACTTTATCTTTTCCACATGATTTCCTTATTTAAGATCATGAAGCAGAAATAAAGTCTCTTGAAAAGTATTTTTCACCTCCAAAATGAAGTCTGAAGTGAGAGCAGAGCAGTGTGTTGTTAATGTGTGGAACCTTCATGCTGAGATGTTCCAGCCGTGGATGAGGAGAGCAGAAGCAGTGGTTGTGTTGCTGCTGCCTTCACTGAGCAGCTGCTCCAAGTCCTGCTTCTTCCACTGAGGATTCAGCTCCACCAGTGGCTTCTGGGACGTCTCTCCCAGTAACCACAGCAGCTTGTAGGGAGAAGCAGTCCGCCAGCCACCAGGCTGCACTGGGGTCAAAGGTCGTGACACGCCCACACAGTGTTGGTGCGTGCAGCTTGCTGTTTGGCTCCACTTGTTGTAGTTCTGTCAGCCACCAGTAGATGGAGCTCTCCTCTTCACTCTCCTCATCCTCACCACCACCTGCAAAGATAAGAAGAGACAGCAGGAGTCAGGACTCACGGTCCTTGAACACATCATCACAGAGTTGATGGAGATGATGGAGTGACTGGTGAGAAGAAGCAGACTCTCAGTCACATGTCAAGTGTGGAACATCACAAGGTCATGTGACCATGGAGTGTTGGACTTATACTGAGGCCTGATGAAGATGAACTGATCAATAATTGAGTGGTGAACTGAGAGAAGAAGCAGTTTGGCAGCAGATGTTGGATGAATGAGGAGCAGCTGGACGTCACCATCCTCCTCTCACACTGTGACTGGGAACACTGGACCTCTGCTGTGGGATCAACTGGCTTTGGTGCTGGAACCATCATCCACTGCTTCCAAACCAGTACTAACCTCACACTCTGCAGTTGATGGTCACTGCTGTAGACAAGATCCATCAGTGGCTTCACTGATGACTCCTTCAGGGGGTTCATATTTAGGTCCAGCTCTCTGAGGTGGGAGGGGTTGGACTTCAGAGCTGAGAGCAGCCAATCACAGCTGAGCTCTGACAAACTGCAGTCAATCAACCTGAATAGAGAATAAATGATGGAGAGTTTATAATGATAGAGAGTTTTTCCAGGGTGTCATCACTCTGAAAATCAAAGTGAAATGTTGACTTCAGAATCTGACACTACAGAAAATGTCACCTTGAAATTAAATCCTCAGTCCAAAACTAATGTGTGTTGAAATGATGTTTGGTCACATGACCACTGATGACCTGTTTTTCCTTTTCCTTTTTCTTTTTTTTTTTTTTTTACTTCAAACATGAACAGAATGAAATTTTCATATTCTGGATGTCATTTTGATATGAATCAACCTTCAGTTCAATGTTTATTCAACATGTGTGATGAACTGTGTTTGGTGCTGAAACCATCATCCACTGGTTCCAAACCAGTACTGACCTCAGAGTTTACACTTTACAGTCTGGACTCTGCAGAAAACCACTCAGTTCCTTCACTGATGAATCCTGCAGCTGGTTCCAACTCAGGTGCAGCTCTCTGAGGTGGGAGGGGTTGGACTTCAGAGCTGAGAGCAGCCAATCACAGCTGAGCTCTGACAAACTGCACCCCTCCAACCTGAATAGAGAATAAATGATGGAGAGTTTATAATGATGGAGAGTTTTTCCAGGGTGTCATCACTCTGAAAATCAAAGTGAAATCGACTTCAGAATCTGACACTACAGAATAAAATGGGAGAGGGAGGGCGAGCGAACGAGTGCTGCACTGTGGAGTCCATTACTGGCTCTTGATGATGTTGCTGTCTGGGCCCCCTTGCACCAAAGTAGGATTGCGTCATCCAAGATGAGTCACTAAGCCTTCAGCGTTCAACCAATCCACAACATGTGTGTCCAGGCTTCATGGGTCACACTAAAAGCCATCCAGGATGAGAAGACACGGATTCATCAAGCCAGGTGAAAGCTCTCCTGGATCAGTGCGCAATGCTCGCGGCTTCCTTCCATAGACCCCGGTTATGGAGCTGGGATTGACGGATTGGCCATCTTTGACCTCCTCAGAAGCCTCCATGAGGATTTGTGCCTGGGACGGGGATTCAGACTCTCTACCGTCCACTGTCACAACAACAACCTCATGTTACTCTTTGATGTGTCTTTATGTTTCTATAATAATAATAATAATAGTAACAATAAACTTTATTTATATAGCACTGCTCATACACAACATGTGCAACCCACAGTGCTTAACAAAATAAAACAAAACAAAACAAAACAAAGAAAGGTAATAATAATAAGAAGAAGAATAACAATCATAATAATAACAATGAGAAAAAATAAAAAGCTCCACTGCCCCTCCCCCCACCCCATACGGACCCACCTCTCCCCACCAACGCACACAGACAAACGCCCACCCCCATATTCACACAGACATTAGATAAAACGGCTTGGCACTGAAGAATCTGATGAGGAAAGGCCACTATGGGGAGCCGTCCACACAAGGGGGCATCATGGCCTGCAGCGCCCCTATGGGCAGACCAGGCGTAGCTCCCACCATGGAGGGCCCCCCATGAGGAAACACTGGCACTAAAAGTATAAAAGGGAGAATAATCATAATGAGAAATCTGTTGGTGTCTGTACGTCCTGATTAAAATTTGTATTGGTTAAAAGATTGAAGGTAGAGAAAAGAAATCAAGGGTTTTTGCTATTGTTTGTGATGAGGTTGGAGAAATGGGTTATTCTTGCCTGTTTGACAGTTTTATTGTAAGATTTGAGTAGATGACGAAATGTCTCATAATGGACAGTGTTACGAGAGTTAACCACTAGATGGCAGCCAAGTTCCATGCAATATGCAGAGACATCTAGTGCGAGTTGATGACGTTGGCTTCCGGGTGTTTTACCTGATGAGCACTGTTATAACTAGCGGCCATACAATAAAAGTAGCGTATCTACAAAGATTGCCTGACTGTATAAAAGAAAGAACGAAACAAGGACAGGAGTTGGGGAAAAAACGCCTCACCCCATCAACAACCACAGAATCAACGAGGCATACGTCCCTGTCACTGTCCCGCCACAAGGGGCGAAACGTCAATGAATGGTAGTTCATGGTTGATGACCCTGCAGCTGACCCGTGGGCACCGAAAGAAGTGCGACAGGCAGCAATGCCAAGCAGGAAATGTCTCCTACCTGTACATTTACAGTAAGTGATAAAATAGCTATATTGCATTTATTTTTCAGTGTTTTAAGAGTCCTTTCATTAAAAAGCTAAATACCATGAAGACACATATTTTGTGGAAACACACCCACTTCCACATTCAGGTGGAGGTCCTCCACCCCCGCGAGATGTCCCGGTGTTGAAACTGTAGGAGACGGCGACTCTCACTGGAAGTGTCGGGACTGTTCTTCGCTGTAGGGGAGCGCTCCTCGTGGACCAACTCTACTTCTGGTGTAGGGAATGCGTAATGCAGCGTTTTCTTGCTTTGCATCGCTCCTCTGATGAAGTGAATGTTTTTATGTCCTGCAGCGTGTTGTTTTTTTGTTTTGTTTTTTTGCGTTTGCACCACGATCCTCTTTTTGTACCGTTGTAAACTTGTATTTGTGTTTGTGACTTTGCGTCGTTTCCGTGCTCAAATACGCCATTGTCCCGTATTTGGCAGCTAAAAAAGCTGTCCCGTAATGAACTGAGACGGGACGCACTTGACTTTGTCTCCACTCCGTCGCCCCGGCAACCCCAGTGTCCACGCTGAGAACTCTGTCCTCCGCAGTTCTTGGCATTTCAGCTCGCAATCCCAGAGGTGAGCAATGGGCATTCATTGCTGAATGTTTAACCCCCCCCCCCCCCTCCTTTGGTTGTGGTTTATTTGGTGTAGACAACTGAGTTTGTCTGTTTTTGTTGTTGGCGTCACCACTTTCTTTGGTTGCTTTTGTTTTCTTTGTTTTCTTGGTAAAATTTTGGTGAAACTTTGGGTTTTCTATTGAGTAGCGATTTTGTTACAGTTTGATTTCCTTTTTAGTTCATTACTATTTTGTTCCCCAGTGATCGTTACCTTTTGTTTTGTGTGTGTGTGAAGACTAAAGAAAATTTTTCTTTTGTTTGAACTGTTTAACGCTTGCCTGAGTGTCTCAATGTATTAGTGTATTCATTGTGTTCTCTTTTCTTTTGGACAGGAGTTGGCGTAGCGTGCGGCAGACTGCGTCTGTGGTTCCCCTTCACTTTGCTTTATTTTGCACAGCACGAGGGAAATTTTGCTTTGTAGTGATTCCCTTCGCTTTGTTTATTCCCTTTTTTCAGTTTTTCTTTGTTTTTTCTTTAGCCTTTCCGCTCGGCTACGTCCAGCCCTGCTCCCCTTATTTTCTTATGATGTTGAACAATCTTTTTGGTATAGTACTTATTTTTTTGACACTCACTCAGGCAGCTAAACCTGGTCTTATTGTTTTTTAAAAAAAGATTTTCCTTGGTGTGTTTAAAAAAGAGTCAACTATTTTAAATTATGATTGAATAAAGCTGTTTCTTTGGAAGTCCGTCTCATCCTCTCAAATCTCAAAGCGTAACGAACCTGTGTAGCCCGAGGAATTTTATTATAGTCTATTTCCTGGGGTGCAACTCCCCAGGTGGCGCTGTCAGGCAACATAATATATAACATATTATAGAATTATATAATCCCTATATATGAATTCACATGATCATGGGTGTTATGATCAATGCTCCCTCTAATTTTCCATGTGTCTGGGCATCCAGACAAGCTCCTTGAGCACACTGAGGACCACTGTGGGCAACATCAGATGTGCACGCTGTGGCCACACACCAGTATCACACCTGTTCAAAACCTTGGATCATAGCAAGTTACATGGCTTATTAAAAGAATCAAATTCCAGCAGCAATTTTCATGAGTTTACTTTGAATAGAAGTGATTTGGCCCACTTCAAATGAAAAAGAGCAAAATCTTGTTGTTGATGAGATGTGTAGTGTGTTATATGTGAGAGTCCTGCTTTAACCATAGGAAGAGTCCTGCTTTGGCCTGGCTGAGGTCCAGTTGTGGCCTGGCTGAGGGTCATGTTGCGTCAATGTGCAGTGGCATGCGCGTGATAGATTGAAAAATAAGCCGAAGTGATAGCTCTTCTCTGAATAGACAAGTTAAGCCAGTGTGCTGCAGTTAGCCAGTGAAAATAGAGCGGAGTGGCACCTCTTCACTTTGTTACGCAATCTATGTCAGCGCGGTGCTGCAGCCTGGAAACTTTCTCTGCCTTTTGGACTCATACGGTGCAGCTGGAAGAAAAAAAAAACATCATTCCGAAGGCGTAGCGGTGCGCCGCCTAATAAAAGCTCTAAAATTATTAACTAATACGTTTCTGTTGAATTTTATTTTATGTGCTACATAGATTTCCTTGTGCGCTGAGAATGTGCAAGTAGTGCGCGATTGCGCAAGCAAGCAGCTTAGAGGGAACATTGGTTATGATGCAATAAAGTAAATACACTGTGAGTCAGTAAAGTACCCGTTCTCTACTTGTTCTGTAAAATAGTGGTGTGTGTGTGTGTGTGTGTGTGTGTGTGTGTGTGTGTGTGTGTGTGTGTGTGTGTATGCCAGATAAATATCAGCTGTTTCCCACATTGACTGATGTGCTTTTGAAACTTTGATCTTGTCTTCATGGTGTTGACTTTCTAAATGGCTGTGGTGAATACATGGAGATCTTGACAGAAGAGAAATCTACCAACAAGCAGAGACTTTATCTGGATTGTCTTGTTGCTTTATTGCTTCAATTCAACAGTTGATCATTGACTTGACATTGTTATGCAGTATAGACTGATGGTATATTTCATGACTTATTGATTGACTGTTGTCACATTGAGCCAACAAGCAGAATCAAAAGACAAAATTCTCTCACAATATTTACATGCATTCATCTGATTGTTGACAAACGGATCAACAGTCAGAAGGTTGATCAGATGGATGAGTTGTTGAAAGGTCAAAGGTCAGGGTGGAAAGGTCCAGAGTGGAAACAGACCTCAGCTGTGTTTCCACAGTAATAAAGTTGTCATGTGGACTAATGACACATTATTAATCTGCGGGATGAATGGGCTGCAGAGGAAGAGAAACAACGTGGCACAAACATCCAGCAGGTGGACAACAGTCACCAGGAGCACCAACGAGGAAGTGGCGTCCAGGCCCCGCCCACCCTGTGATTGACAGCCGGAGACACTGGGTAACAAACGTCAAGACAGAAGAAGAATCAAAGGTGAGAATTCAGCTCAGAGTCTCTCTGACGACTTCAGTCACACTTTCATCAACTCAGCTGAAGAACCTGAAGGAACATAAAGTCCAACATGTAGCGGCTGAGTGAAGGAGGTCTGGACTCTGTGGAGGAGCTCCATGGTTCCAGAGACGCTGTAGAAGGACAGAAGACCTGCTCTGTGGTCCAGGTACACTCCCACTCTGGAGGACCGAGGACCTGAGACACGAGTACTCATGTTGTTGTGACGAAACCAATATTCACCTGGGTAACAATATAAACTCCAGGATTTGTCATTTGCTGTGTCTCAATTCAGGTTCTGCACCCTTGAGGCCGAATGTCCTCCGTCTGAAGGAAGCGTTCTTAGAGTTCCCAGCCTAGAAGGACGGACCAAACCCCGCCTCCCCGGTAACCACTCGGGACGGTCTAGCCTTCGGCGTATTTCCTTGTTTCGTCACCGCCGTTCCCTCTGGCTGGCCAACCCTGGAAGTGACGTTTCTATAGTATCACGCTAACCATTGGTTTGCCATCTAACGATGCCGTTGAATGTTCAAATAAATAAAATCCTACGTTAAAAACTGGATACTTTATGTGAAACGTCAATATTTAGATTTATATGTCGTGTCTTAACCAGTACATGCCGCTAATTTCAGCTGACTTCCCAGGATCCCACGATGCTTTGCAGCAGCACGCAAAGCATCATGGGATACCCAAGTACGCGAAGGATAGTAGCGGTATATCCTTGGAATCGGCTAAAACGAGTGCGTATTTACGAGTGCGCATTTTGAGCATCCTAAACACCCTCGGGAATTGGGACAAGCCTTCGCGCAGTGCGATGACGCAACTTCCTTTCAAAATGCGCACTTCAAGGATGCAGAACCTGAATTGAGACACAGCAATTGAATCCAAATCTACTTTCTTCTGACCTTCCTGCTCTGCCGATGTTCCTGTAGGCCACTGCTACACCAACCCCCTAAAATAAACCACAGAAGTCCCTCCCCCTTCTCCACTCAACCTCCCAGTAACATCGTCCAGTCAGACCTTCTCTACTCAGGACCTGCTTCTTGTCAGTGAATCTGTCTGGATGATCACAATAAGACTGAACTTCCTCCATGAATGTCACTTTTCTGTTCTCCTCAGATAATAACAGACGTTTGTGCACTGTGCAGAACTTGCTGTATTTCATCTCTCAGCTTGGTCCAGCTGCTGCCACGTCCTCAAAGTATCTCAGAGGACGGATCTCCAGGCTGGAGGAGTCTGGAGACGGACTGAGTGCTGGTAGTGAGGAGAACCTGTGGAGAAACTGGCTGTGGTCCAGTGTGTGTGAGATCTTCTCCAGCTCAGCGTCTCTCCTCTTCAGCTCCATCATCTCCTGCTCCAGCTTCTTCTCAAGCTCTTTGACTCCACTCACTGCTGCCCCCTGTGTGGATCTGACCTGCTGCTGCACCTCAGAGCGTCTTTTCTCCAGCAGACGGATCATCTGGGTGAGGATCTTCTCGCTGTCCTTCACTGCTTTATCAGCAGAGCCGTTGATGGACTCCACCCCCTTCAGGTCTTCCTCTGTGTGCTGGATCTTCTGCTGGATCTTCTGCCTGGTCTCCTCCAGCTCTCTCTGCCTCCCAGGCCTCTGTACTGCTGCTGACACTGTCTGATGACCTTTATGTTCATCCATACAGCATAAAGCACAGATGATCTTCTGATCAGTGCGGCAGAACATCTTCATCACCTCATCATGACGAGGGCAGATGTTCTCCTGGAGCTGCTGGCTGGGTTCCACCAGCTTGTGTCTCTGTAGGGGAGCAGCATCACGATGAGGCTGGAGGTGAGAGTCACAGTAGGAGGCCCAACAGACCAGACAGGACTTGAGGGCCTTCAGTTTCCTCCCAGTGCAGACATCACAGGCCACTTCTCCAGCTCCAGCATAGCAGTGATCAGCAGGAGCATCTTGGAGTCCAGTCACCCCCCCGACCCCCCCCCCCCGCAAAGAAACTTGGCACGTTAACTTTGCCGACACGTTAGCGTAGCGCGACAGCGATAGCGTGCTTCCCCCCCCCCCCCCCCGTCAACGTTAGCGCAATTTCCAACCAGCACTGCAGAGAGAAAGGCAATATCCAGGTGGAGTGAAAATACATCCCAGTTCCCACCATCACAGGCATATAGACGTAGATAAGATAAATTTACATAAAATACCAGAATGTTTGTCAATTTTTCATTAAAACATATTTTATTTGTTTAGTTAGATAAAAATGTTTCCTCCCAGCACAATATGTATTTGTTAATTTAACTCACATTCCTGCCATCATCGTAACACAATTCAGTGTCACTTTTAAGTTGGAAAAGCATACTAATTAAATTACTTAAATGGCACATTTCAAGTAAAACTGTTGCTATTTAGTCTATTTGTGGTGGTATGTGAGTTATACTTCCCATAAAAAGACTTCCTTTTACATCAAGAATATTTAAATTTTTCATAGATGACTCCCAAAGAGACAGACATATTCTGTCAAGTTCTAACCTGAAGACCACTCTGTCTGGTCCAAAAAGAATTATATTGAATTGAGAGCAGCTGTTCTTATTTTCTCTTTTTTGAGAGAGATTTGCTCAGATTTTCAGTTGACCTGTTAATTTGATTTCTCTGATTAAAATTAAAACAAAGTCTGATATTTGGCAGCTTGTTTAATTCTTATACATAGGTATAAAATACATTTTTTATAATAACATTCACGAGTTTTCGTTGTAAAAGTCATCATTTTCATATACACAAGTTGGACGTCTAAAAGTATCGGTATCTGTATTGGTATCGGGATACTAGCCTTGGTATCACCTGGTATCGTATCGAAAGGAAAAATAGTGGTATCGCACATCCCTACTTCCACACACACACACACACTATACTGTAAATGGCTGCAGTTTCCTTTACAAAAGTGCTACAGACATCATTCAAACATCCACGTGTTTGTCTCATCAAGACCTATATTTTACATTTGACAGCCACTTAAAAAAAAATGCAGGTCAAAAATATGCATCATTTGCATACACAGGCATATGATGATTAGACCTCTTCTCCCTCTTTGTCAACACACAAATGCCTGCAGTTTCCTTTAGAAAAGTGCTACAAACGTCATTCAAACACCTACGTGTTTGTCTCATCAAGGCCAATATTTTACATTTGACAGCATCCTCCCCCAAAAAAAAATGGAGGAGAGAAATCTGCATCATTTGCATAGACTTCTTTCAGCAGATGTCGCCGGGCGTCGGCAGAGGACGGGGGTCAATTGCGGGCGTCGACAGGGGTCAGGCGTCATTGGGGGTAATCGGGCATCGCGTCGGCCACGGCGGCTCAGTCCCGCAAACGCTGCTTGCAGCTTTAATTTATTGTTTTGATTTAATTTAATTTATTAGTGTTAATGGCTGCTGAAAAAAGGGGATGAATAGTTCAAATTCGAGTTGAAAGTAAAATATACAAATGTTGGAAGTACTAGTAATCATTACTATGTACAGTTATGCCCATCTGTTATCTTTGTTGGGCTTGAGTTTATGATTATTTTTTTTACCCTGTGCATCTTTTGTTTTGTTAGTAGTACTTGTCATTGCTCCAACACGAATAAACATGTTGCGTCCCACTAGATGGCGCATTTGCCTTATTTACAAGCACCATGGTCATCGGAGCTGATCGCTGCCACTCTCAGCAGCGTGCGTCTACTAAGGTCTACTAAGATTCCACAATCTATTACACCTCGTGAGCAAAACAGGCTACAGGTAAAATTAAACATCTTCAGTTGAGCAACTCAGGCAAGTTAAAATGATTTAAAAACAAACAAACACTATAATACTAGGAAAAGAATCCTCTATATGTCAATAAATACAACAGATTGAGTATTCATAAAAAAAAAAATGCTTACTTTAAATAAGAAAATCCAACAAACCAACAAGTGCAACACTAAAAAGCAAACCAACAATCAAAATAATGCTTAATTGCCTTAGCTTCGTCCCACACTTATCAGCTTAGCTACTAAGAATAACACACATTATTCACCTGGACAGAAGGAGGTTCTGAGGAACATGTTGGTCCTGGAGCTTCCTGGTCAGGATGTTCGGGAGATCCCTCGGGCTCAATGTCTGCAGCGCCAACATATTTTAGAATTGCTCCTGCAGAGACAAAGCTCACTAGATCATCAAGCAAAACAGATCAGAAGCACATTTTCCTATTTTATTATTACAGTGATGTTGCAGTAATATAGGAAAATTAAAAATGTATTTGTTTTTAAATTAAACATTATGATTGCAGTGTCCCTTTAAAGCTTTTACCCAATTACAAAACTGTCACTTTTAAGAGTTTTTGGCATTTCTTTACACACTGTACTAGTTAAAGTAATAAAACTAAGATAAATGACCCACTACCACAATAGTCTAAAATAGTCAACACCATGCCAAATAAAGTATTTCCATAAAATATTTCTTTGAATTCTAAAACAGTAGCACATTTCTAATGAAGGGCCTACAAAATACAAACTAAGCTTAGTAAATTCATCCTAAGTTAAGGCTAAAATAACATTAAGAGTCAAATATGTGAGAGACAACTTCCACTGAACAATAACAGGGGACTGACTACAACAACAACTACAACATGCCCTCCCTCCCTCCCTGTTAGAATGTGAATAAACGGGTGTGGAGTCAATCAGTCATTCCCATGGCAGGATAGGCCAACTTGACAGGACATGGTCAACTTTCATAAAACAAACAAAAACGCTGATTCATGACGAACAAATATTAGCCAGCCAGCTAACATTTATCCGACGCTAGCAAGCTGGCTAGAAGGACAAATAAACAAACTTGGGGGGGGACAACAGCGTTTCACCTCCACCTCTCCAGCCCACATCACAAACAAATAACTTACCTTTCCCCTTTGCAAGTTTTTCTTGATCAGTTTTCTTTTCCTTCCGTTTTTCCGCACCGCTGGGATAACTCCTTTTTGATGCCATTATGGTGTCTGTTTGTTTTTAATCCTCTCGCTAACGGGAACGAATGGTAGCTGTCAATCATTCACATCATACCTGTGCGTCGCCGGCCCGCTACGTCACAACCTGCGTGACAGTGCGGCAAGCCCCCAGAGTCCAAGATGGCGTCCCATTCCTTTCAATGAAGTTGCTCACCCAGCGCATGGCTCCCAAAAACTTTTTGACTTCCGCATTGATGGGATAATAGAGCATGCGCAGTTGTGTCATTGTGGAGACCGTCACGAACCGTACGAAATTCAACGTGGAAATGAATGTATTTTTTACGGAACAACTGACGATTGTTGTTTGGAAATTTTGATGATGATGATGATGATGATGATGATGATGATGATGATTATTATTATATTAATAAAATAGTATTATTATAATAATATACTATTATTTGTGTATTAAACAAGTGAGCAATGTGCCACTGAATAATAAATGATAATTCTTTGAAGCAACTCTCTTTGGAAAGCAGACAAAGTAATGAAATGATTGGTCTATTTATTTCATCAGAACTAAAAAATAAAAAATAAAAACTGAACGATCTTGAAAGTTCCTCCCTTTCTCTTGCACCTGTCAACCGGTCAACTTTTGGCTTCTCTACAGTGTTCGAGAAAATGCCGACCTGTGCTGCAATTAACTGTGTCACCCGATCAACAGGCAAAGGGTGCAAAGGACCCACGTTATTTCGGTAAGAATGATTAATGAAATGACTGTAAGGAACTTTTATGCCGCTGACGTTTTTACGTACGTACGTCTGTGTGTGTGTAGCTAACACAAATTTGTAAATATTTTGTCGTCCTCATGGAATTAAACAGCACACCATGTTAATTTATCAGCGAGTGCTCTCTCTTTTCATGCAATTCATCACGCTTAACATGTAATGCTGAATCATGAAAGCTATGGAGCAAAAAATAATAATTACATAAACCACAAGTGAAATAAAATGTGTCATTCATTCAATAAAGATTTCATTCATTCATCTTCTATACCCGCTTATTCCTATTCAGGGTCACGGGGGTCTGCTGGAGCCTATCCCAGCTGTCTTAGGGCGAAGGCAGGGTGACACCCTGGACAAGTCGCCAGTTCATCGCAGGGCCACATAGAGACAAACAACCATTCACACTCACATGCACACCTACGGACAATTTAGAACGTTCAATTGACCTCACGTGCATGTTTTTGGAGTGTGGGAGGAAGCCGGAGAACCCAGAGAGAACCCACGCAGACATAGGGAGAACATGCAAACTCCACACAGAAAGGTCCCAGGTCCGGGCAGTTGAAAATGCCATTTTATTTCATTTAACAAAGCATATCATTATTTCATCATGCATTTAATTGTTTTGTGGTCCTGTGTTTTAGTGCTTCATAATTTTATTCTGTTGTCAAATTTGCCCATCAAAGTCAGATTAGTAATCCTGTACATCAGTTTCAGGAAAACCAATTCTAGGTAATGGATTGCAGATCTTGTAGTGACCTGTTACAATGGAAAGAAATGTATACATAATAAGTACGTCTGTGTGCCCGATATTTTAGCTAACACTAAACTTTCTGCACAACTGTCTGCATTGTGTTCAAGCTTAAAAGAGTTAAATATGTTTGCATACCCAATTTTAAGTAAAATTACACAAAAAAAATTTTGGAATGTTTTGCTTTTTACAGCTTTCCTTTTGGGGACAGAAAAATGTTGCACAAATGGGTGGAAAATGTGAGAAGAAAAAACTGGACACCCAATGACAACTCCAGGCTCTGTGCTCTTCACTTTGAGGAGAAATCTTTCATTTTGCGTGGTGAGAGAAAGTGCCTAACTTCAACAGCTGTACCAACCATTTTTAGTTTCTTCAAATCAGGTAAGAGCATGGCTACCAAACAAAAGGTAAGTGAGTCACACACACACCCACATACACACACGTGATTTTGATCAAATCTTTGACCACACATATTCTAAAAAATGTAAAGAGGTGTCAGAGATCTTTGAAGAAGACAGTTTTCTCGTGATTCAGGAACCATGTGACAGCCATACTGTGTCTGATGTAGATGTAGAGGTCACAAGTGATGTAGAGATCACCAATGATGAAGAGGTCACAAATGATGAAGAGGTCAGAGCAACAATGAAGGGATTTTACATTGACTGTTCAGTTAACATGTTCAATGTTAAAATATTCACATGAAAAAAACTTGAAAATCGTTACGGCAGACGTAAAAATTTGTAAGAAAGTGTTGAAAGTTATCTTGAAATCATTTATGAGGATACTCATTATAATATTGATGAAGTGTTATTTCATGTTTTGTTGGCTGTTTCAAGGGTTTATTTAGTTTGTTGTGACACAATCTAAGGTTCAATTTGTAAAGAAATAAAAGTTCTTGTGAAAAAAGATAGTGGTCAAAGTGATATTAGTGTTATTTGTGTTTGTGTTTTTTGTAGTCTTGTCTGGATTTGTCCTGTTCGTTTCTGGTCTGTGTTTGTGTTCCCACTCTTGGCCTGCATCTTGTCGTGGTGAGTGGGCTTTTAACTAAGACAGGACAATTATATATATTGTGTGAAGCCAGCAAAATAGTCATTATGAGAATTATAACTGAAGCACACTAAATAATACACCATCAGTCACATTTTGCTTTTCTGTTATTAATCTAATGTGTGTTATGTCAAGCCTCCACAGTGGCGTGCTGCAGTCAGGATGAGACGAACAAGGTGAATGGATGGACGGATTGATGAGCCCAGCGAGCCTCCACCATCCACAGACAAGCCAGTCCCATTTTCCACCCAGAAGGATGTCTCTTCCATCTATCTTTGCCTGCCAGGGAAATGCAACCAAACATAGTAATTACAGATGGTGTTGTCTCTGTTAAAGTGACACATGAAAAAATAAATATATATATATATGTTTTGTGATTCATGTTCATGACAATAACAATCGAACAGATTTTCTTCATTCTTCCAATGAGTTTCGCAAACAAACATGGAATTTTCCCTGGATCATACTAATACGTTTGTAGATTATATAAAGACAATTATAAAACACATTTGTTGCGGTTTTATATTAAAGCAGATAGTCAAACGTAAATGTAGCGTGGTAATGTTGCGAAGACACATTTATTTTTGTTTTTCTTTGTTTCTTTAGAAGCTTTGATTTTGGTTTTCTGTGGAAGCACAATAGACAACACACATGTTAACGTCCGCTACGACGGTTCGCTCCGCATACGTCTCACGAGCCACTTGAGAGACTTCCTCTCGAGCGTTATCTACTTTTTACATTTCAAAACACAGATCCATACCCGACTTCGACTTGAACTTATTAATCATGTCGTTTCCCACATTCAATCTTACTCGTATACGTTTAAATATTCACATTTCTACTGAATAAACATCCCATAACGTTAAACGAACACTAACGTAACCGAGCGTCAACCCCGCCTCCTGGTAACCTAGCAACGGGCTAGCCGTTGTTTCCTCTTCGCTAGGTAATCACTCGGAGACGATACATTCAAAACGTAAATTTAACTCACATACCCTCGATCTCAGACTTCAATTACGAAACAGCCACACATACATTTGCTCTTATTTTCAACCATTTCCCCTTCTCACCTGTGGAAGCACAACAGATAACACACGCGTTAACGTCCGCTACGACGGTTCGCTCCGCATAGGTCTCACGAGCCACTTGAGAGACCTCTCTAGCGTTATTCCCCGGGGCGAACACGACCTCCACTGGTAGAAGTGGGTAACTGCACCCTGCTCACTGATCACTCTCACACACGCCACAAACCACAACAAAAGCAGGAACAGTGCTTTGCCACAATTATGCTACATAAACACGTCCTGGTCCCCTCTGGATCCTCTTTTCCGGTCCTCGCGATCACTCTCTTGGCTGCGGTGGGCATGGTTCTGCCCGCGGTGTCTTCCTTTGTCAGGGCATTCTCTGGCCCAGTGACCCATTCGGCCGCAGATGTGGCACGCCCCCTTTTCGCCTCTGTCTCCGCTAGTCGCCCTTCGTCGGTTGTCGTTGTTCCTGTCGGGCCGTCTCGCCGTGTCACTGAGGTGCTTCATCATGGTGAGGGAGGCACGCTTTATCTTCTTGTCCTCTGCATCGCTGGCCTCCTGCAGAAGCCTCTCAGCGTGCACTGCATGACGTCGGACCTCTGTCAGCCGGGCATCTTCAATCCCCACGCAGCAGCTTCTGTTAACTGCTTTGGCGATCTGGGGGAGCAGCCCTTGTCTGAAAGCAGTGATGAGGCTGGCCGTTTGGTTGACGGCAGTCCTGATGAACGTGGCGACGCTGCGGCGTCGGTGCTGGAGTGCGCAGGGTTGTACGGTGGTAGCGTTGGATGAGGGCAGGCGGGAGGAGGGAAGACAGGCATGTCCAGGAGAGGGTCCCTCGGGCCTGTAAGAGAAGGATACAGACGATTTGGTGCATTTGAATGCTCGTGTGTGAGTGGCTCCTTTTCTCCCTCCTCTGGGGAGTGTGTGTGAGCGTGTGCACCCTCTGCCGTTATCTCTGTCACCCCTGTGCTCCAGCGCCCAGCGCTGTTCACACGTTTCTTTACTTGTTTCCTGTCCCTGACCTCTGCTTCAGGTTTCCAGAATGAAAAACACCTTTCATGATCTTTGATGATTTGAATCTCCCACCTGTTTTTCTTTTTTGTAACCTTTCCCTCGGCTATATTCAGTTTATCCCGGAGGTTTCTCAATTCCTCCATACTCAGTGATCCCCCCTCTGGGAAACCATACTTTTCAACCCAAACATCCAACATATCAAGACAATCTGGACCGTATTTTTTCCGCATGTCGTCCACAATTTGTCCCCCCTGGGGAACTGCAGCAGCCACTTTGCTCTGGTTCTTCCCCATCCCTGTCTAGACTTATTACTTGTAGCTGCACAGGCGTCCCTGTGCCCCCTTTTTTTACTCAGGCGCAAAAAGGTAGAGAAAAAATTCACCCCTTCGGTACTTAGTCACCAAAGGTTTTGCCCGCTCAGCCCTCACCAACCTTCTTGGATATCTGGTGAGCGGGACAGGCCCGCGATATGACCTTGACTGGCACGATATTATGATTTAGCGTACGTTACGCTCAACGTCATTCCGTGCGGCAGGTAAAAAAAAAGGTGGTGTTGTCCCAGGTGTCCCAATTCCATCGCAAGCCGATCGGAGCCGATTATCACCCGGGTCGTTTGTCGGGTTGGTTGACCCGTTTTGTCGTGCAACAGCTGCAACTGCAAACTGCAGGCTTCAATTTACCGACGCCTTACACATGTGATGGCATGGAGACTGTGCATTGTAGCAACATCAGTCCCCTCAGAGAGAATCTTCTCCAAAACAGGGCAGATATTTACAGAGAGAAGAAACAGGATCAGCCGCACAAAGATGAGGCTCTTGGTTTTTCTCATTGTCAATCTTCACTAAAGGACAAAACTGTTATCTGAATGCTGATTTTTTTTTCTTTTTGTTTTACACATTTTAATTCATATTTTGTTGTGTGAGTTTCTGTAAGCGTATGTTGTTTGACTTTACATTTGTGTAGTAGTAAAAAACTAAACGTTTAAAATTGGTAATAGTTATTTAGATAGAGGCACCTAGACCCACCTGTGGGTCATAACACCCCCTCTCTTAAGAACTAAACCCTATTAACATACCTACAAACAAAACTAAACAAGAAAAACCTTAGTTCCCCTGAAATAAGAATTCCGCAGCTAGTCCACATGTACACGTGATAACGCATCTGCCAACACATTATCAACCCCCCTTCCTGTGGCAAATCTGGAGATTGAAGTCTTGCAGGAGCAGAGACCACCGCATGTACGGCTGGTTTGAATGCACATCCTATCCAGGACCACGAGGGCATTATAGTCTGTAAAAACCTGACCCGAAATTAACATCAAGATGGGCACTGTCAGAAGGAGAGCCAAAGCTTCTTTCTTAACTTCCCAGAATTGACTCTGTGTGCGTGCTGCTTACTTGTGGCATGTCCCTCTACTTCTATGTCATGGTGCAAAACTGACGTACGGCGGGGGTGGTCAGAAAACAATAGTGGGTGGCTCTCAATTAATTTAACAATATCATGACGGGCTGATGCAGGCAAATGGGACAAAAACAAGCTTAAGTTATTCATAATTTCAGAGTTTCCCAGGCGCGCCGAATGAACACCGATTTTTTTTTTTTTTTTTTTTTTTTTTTTTCATGAGCCCTCCCTCCGCCAATGGGCACGGAGGGGGCGGAGGCTCAGGCGACACATTCTTCCTAGCGACGTAACGCCCGGTTCACACTGGACGCGGAAGCGCCACAAAGCGCCGCAAAGTGCCGAGCGCTTCCATTCGGCGCCCATGTTAATCAATGTAGTAGTTCACACCAGACGCGAACAGGGGCGCGGCTCCCCTCGCGGATCGCGCCATGCATCGAACGTCAGTTCACTGGACGTGGAAGCGAAGCGCCGCCGAGCGCTTCCATTCGGCGCCCACGTTAATCAATGTGGTGGTTGCGCGGCTCGCGGCATGCATTTGTTGTTTCGGCGTCTGCTCTATTTCGTGCGCAAGCCGCGAGCGGTCCTCGTCAATAGTACAGGAAGTCGCTCAATAAAAACGAGAAAATCCGGTGAATTTTCAAAATAAACTAATTTCAAAATAAAAACCCAATGACAAATTCGATCATATATCATATTTGTATGTTATATTTGTCAGTACATTCTATCAGAGTGCGAGAGACATTAAACACACACACACACACAGAGGAAGACTTGATCAAAATACGTCTGTTTGATCCTAGAGATGCCGGTCAATGATCATTATGAAAGAGGTCTTGTCTTGAGATGGACACCTGAGTGCGTGTTTCTATTTATTTACACACACACGCACAAAAGTGAGCTACGGAGCGGGCTGGCTACGGGGCGAGGGGGGGCGATGACGAAAATGATTTTTTTAATTTTATTTTTTTTAAAGAAAAAAAAAAGTGAAAAAGTGGGAGTGAAAAAAAGAGTGCAGCTGAGCAGAAGCGCTTGTCGACCGTCGCGGAGCTGTTCGCGTCTGGTGTGAACCAGTTGCAGCCTCGCTCGCGAAATTCGTTGGCGCGGCGCTTCCGCTTCCATTGAAATGAATGGCACGAGCCGCGCGCCTGTTCGCGTCTGGTCTGAACCACTACATTCAGTGCGTTTACATGGCACTAGAGAAAATCGAACTATTGCCTTAGTCCGATTATGATCGGAGAACTCACGTGCATGTAAACACCTTATTCCGATTATGATTGGATTGGATTATGATTGGAGTTTGAGAACTCCGATTGGAATCGAAGTGTTGTTGTAGCCCTCCAACAGCAAACAACGTTCTTGTCTGCCTTTTAAAATAACCAGGAGCACAAGAAATAGGGTACACCTTATCTGCAAAGCAAGTAACACGTACATTATGAACTATCGTTCCATATCATAATAGATTTAATATGTCAACCGAAAGCAGCTGACCGGCTGAAAAGACTCACTCCACCCCCTAGTGTTGGGAGGAGGACCCGTCAATAATTTGAATTTCTCAGCTGCATGTATACGGGGACCAAGGTGAGAACTCCGATTGGACGAGAAAACCGAATGATTGCTTAGTCCGATTAAGCTCTGCATGTAAACGCACTGATTGATTAACATGGGCGCTGAATGGAAGCGCTCGGCGCTTCGCAGCGCTTCACTTCGCAGCGCTTCACTTCGCGGCGCTTCCGCGTCCTGTGTGAACCGGGCGTAACTTTTCAACATTTTGACGTGGCAGACGCGGGACGATCGTTTTCTATCAGGAGTGTGCACTACATAATCTGTATCGGAAAGTTTGCGCTCCACGACATACCGACCAGAAAAACCAGCCTGCAAACCGGAACCGGGTAACGGCAACAATACCAACACACAACGCCTGTCTCAAAAACTCGAGCCACAGCTTTCTTGTCAAACTGCCGCTTCATTTTAGACTGGCTGGCGACAAGAGTTTGGTGAGCAGTTTCACAAGCACGATGCAAGCGTTCACGGAAAAAAAATTACGTAATCTAACTCATTATTCTCTACTCGTTTAACATCGGAAAGCCACTTACCCCTTAACAGACGCAAGGGTCCTCTCACCGAACACTAAATCAGCTGGGCTGAACCTGAGGGACTCCCACACATACAATCGACGACTGAATATACACTTTATGCTGCGGAACCATCACTGTGCTCATTTTAACCCCCCCCCCCCCACACACACACACACACACACCCACACACACACACACACACACTAAAATATACGAATTGCAGTAGGTTGGTTTTGTTGCTCTTGGTTGTCCGTTAGTTTTTTGAGAGTTAGTAGTAGATAGATCCCTAGATAGTAAGTTTGATAGATGGATAGAAATAGATAAGTTAGTTAAAGTTACACACACGCACACATATATATATACATATATATATTAACCTCTTTCAATGAACTCCAAAACATACATGGTCAAAATCCATATTATTATTATGTTGTTGTTTTTTTTAAATGCTCATACAAAACAAAAAAAAAGTGTCACATCCACTTGTAGTGCATTATTTTTGCCAGCAAGCTTCTCTTGTTACGACTGACCACATTGACCCATATTTTCCATATACTCACCTGAATCAGATACCCTGCAAGGGCAACGACCTTCCCCGAGGTGATCGGTGGAGTGACGCGCAACCAGCACGTGACCTCTACGACGAGCTTCCACCCACGGAAGTGCCATAGGAGGACACGGATTAAATAGTATGGCTTGTCCACCAGAAGGCTGTATTATGGTGTACATAATATAAAACTTCGGCCCAGTTCTGCTTGTATTGCAATGGTTGGTGTTCCTGAAGTTTCATTTTTCGTCCCTTTTTATTTTTTACATCCATGTTTGTGATGAAATTGTATTGTGAATCGCTAGCTCGCATTGCATGCTGGGAAACAGCGTCACTCAAGGAAGTTTTCGCTTCGCTGACATGGTCCTGAAGGGAAGTGGGTTTTAGTGCACTGGAACGGGATGAATGTGTTCAATCAAGCAGTACAAACCTGATTAATTGTCTTAATACTTCACTTCGAATGGCCATATTGTTTAGGACTAGAATTAGATGACAACTTCTTCACAATATTTGCAACTATTCAATTTGACCAGCAGGTGTCAGTAGAAGACGAAATTTCATGTTGATTATTTCCTAATGGAAGTGCTCTCTTTACGTTGGGTTTTTCTCATAATTATTTGAAGTGTAGGCCTGTAGTTGATGAGGAATCACGGTGTGCTAACGCTACTCAAACAGCTTCGATGAAAAAAGGGAGTGTGATTTGGGTTTGTGGTACATTATGACAATCTTGGACTTGCAAGACTGAGGCGACGGTTCAATTCCCATCAACGTGTATTATATATGTGTTATTTAGCTCATCTATTCTACATTTTAAATAGATCACATTTGACATCTCACCCACTGAACACTTACTATTGAACATATTTTTAAACTATGGGCTATTTAGTCTTGTTTTAGGATATAATATAATTCATTGCACAAACTGTCAGGCTATAGTATAGTATAGAGCTATAGTCTACTACAATCAGTCGTGCCAAAAAAGAGACATTGTCTTTATTTTTCATTTTTATTTTATTGTGTCAGCATTGAACCGTACAACCATGTAGTGTTGTCCAACAAGAATGCATGGCGAATCAAATCCCAAACAACCTATGAAACAATGAACACGTTTCTATTGCACTTCATTTTATTGAGCACTAGATGACCTCCTCGAGCACTGTGTCATTGAAGCCTCGAGTAATGAACCATTTTTTGAAACAAGTGTCGAAGCTTCAACAAAGCCTCCATCGGCCATCACTACCTACGGCTGCGTGCTCTAACACCATTTCAGAAGTGACTAACTGCAGACTTGGGAGCGGAGGAGGGATGACCGTTAGGCTGGCTCGACTGCTCCTCCTTCTCAGCCGTGGCGCGTCCAATCAGCAGCCGACATCCAGGACCGCACCTGCAAGGCGTCATCCACTCTCTCTCTCACACACACACACACACACACACACACAAAATAAATTGTGTTCAATCATGTTAAACTTGGTCGGGGCACAGCCATGGTTCTTTATATTTTATTTTTATTTTATTTTGTATTTTATTTTGAAGTTAGTGCTTTGCATTCTGGGCGATCCTCAGTACAGAGGAAGCCCATGAAGCAGGTGAGACGGTCTCCTCCCTGCTGAGACAGAAATTAATGCAATAAGTCATGTAACTGTGTTTCAGTGTTTAAATGTGTGCTGGTGTCTTTCATTTAATTTTTTTTTTTTTTTTTTTTTTTTAGCAAAGTTCGTTTTTATTTTTATTGCTATTAAAAACGATTAGCATGCTAGCATGTCCATTAGCAGGACACAGCTCTAATACGGAGCACGTTGTCTCTGCAGGAGGTGACCAAGTTTCACGGAGCAAGTTATGGTTGTGTCCCATTCTGTTTCAGGTATGTGTGTGTAACTGGAAGAATGTTACAGTGTATAAAAATGGAGCTTTAGGGAGTGAATTATTGAAATTGCGAATGTCATTTTTTTGTATTTTGTAGAAAAATGTATTTTATTTTTAATATTATTTGTATTGTAGAAACAACAACTATACGATCACTACTTCAGTACAGAGGAAGCCCATGAAGCAGGAGGTGACCAAGTTTCACGGAGCAAGTTATGGTTGTGTCCCATTCTGTTTCAGAGAATAAACTGCTGCTCCACACCTGACTTCTGCAAGTCTTCATTATACAGCAAGCAGGACAGAATAGGAGAGGTCACATTGGTGCCGTGACTCGAGACTCTTTTGTTGTGCTACCGATGCTGCAGAGCGACCCGGGGACTGTTCTGCTGCTGCTGTTCATCTGCGGTCACTGAAGTCAGTCAGATGTGTTGCTTTTGTGCAGTGTTAGACATCAGATAGAGGGTTTATGTACTTTTATTAGATTTTTTTTTTTTTTTTTTTTTTTTTTTTTTTTCAGTTTCCAGTCTAGGCCTTTTGTGGTTTCATCCTTTTGTTTTGTGGTATTGTGTTTTGTTAACTTTTTGGAAAGATGAGTAATCCTCAGGGTAATGTTTTTGTAACTCCTTTTGGTGCTGGCAGAGGGAGGGGTTTTATGCATCCTTCAAGTTTACTGTTTGAGAGTCCTGTTCAGGGGGGTGGTGTAGTGTTGGGTAATCAGTGTAAACCTGGGCGCCCCTTGCTCAGTACTGGTGTTATACCTCCCCCCAACTCAGATGCAAACCCTCATGCCCTTGCTAGCCAGGGCACGGGTTCCCCTGTCCCGGACAGGCACAGCATGTGTTCCCCTGCACCTACCCCTGATGTTATTGCTGCTAGTATTGTAGGTCAGATGGGTGATGCATTGATTCAACAGGTCAGCCAGCGGGTGGCACAGGACATTATCTCTCACCTCAGTGCATCTGTCACTACCCCTTTACTCAGTGCTGCCCCTTCACCTGCCCATGCTGATATGCTAGCCAGTTCCCCTTTACATAGTGCTACCCCTCGACCTAGCCATGCAAATGTGTCTGCCACAAATGCTTTTGACGTGTCCCATTTGCAATATGTCCCTCATCGAAAGCTGAAGGAGCCCCCCTGCTTCAGAGGAGACAACTCAGACTCTGTTTCCGTCCAGGAGTGGGAGGAGCTCATGAGGAGTTTCATTAAGAGGGGGAATCTGCAACCTGAGGAACAAGCGGAGGAGATCCTTGTTCATCTTGGTGGCAAAGCAAAGGATGTTGTCAGGTTTGGGACCAGGAACAGTGGTATTAACATCACCTGGAACCCCGATGCCATTTATGGTCTCTTGCGGAAGCACTTTGATTCTGTTCCGTGTTCACCACTCCCATTAGCAGACTTTTACACCACTCTTCCTGGGAAGGGTGAGGATGCCTTTGACTACTGGCTTAGACTGAACCGCGCTGTTGACTTGGCCATTGAACGTCTGAAGGAGCAAGGAAAGTCACTGAATGACTCAGTGATCCCAACAGCTGCACATCTGGATCATCAACAGGGAGAAATGACTCTGAATATGACATTTACACCATGGAAGAAATCAAATATTGATTCTTTATTCAGGCTGGAGAACTGCTGGTTGACAAAGCTCAGCTGTGATTGGCTGCTCTCAGCTCTGAAGTCCAACCCCTCCCACCTCAGAGAGCTGAACCTGAGTTGGAACCACCTTAAGGATTCATCAGTGAAGGAGCTGAGTTTCAGATTTCAGATTGCTTTAGTGTCAGATTCTGAAGTCAACATTTCACTTTGATTTTCAGAGTGATGACACCCTGGAAAAACTCTCCATCATTTCTTCTCTATTCAGGTTGTGGAGATGTAGTTTGTCATAGATCAGCTGTGATTGGCTGCTCTCAGCTCTGAAGTCCAACCCCTCCCACCTCAGAGAGCTGGACCTGGCTGAGAACTATCTTCAGGATTCATCAGTTAAGGAGCTGAGTGGTTTTCTGCAGAGTCCAGACTGTAAACTGGAGACTCTGAGGTCAGTTCACCCTCTTCACTCTACAACTTCTATCACTCTTGTTGTTGTTGTCATGATTTTCACTTCACTGCTGTTGGAAATTCAATTTGCAGACACTTTTTTTTTGATAATGAATGAAAGGGCGTGTTTTCATTGCCTCACCTCGCCTCGCCATGGTATGGTGTTAGGGTGTTTGCACTGGCCGCTACACAGTTGTAGGGGGCGCTGTTTTGGTACCTCAATCTCCCAGGGTCCGAGCAAGACGAAGCGAGTTTAGTGGTGACGTAGTGACGAGCAGGGCACTGGATTGGCTCCGTGTCCGCGTCGATGTTCCCTGTCAGAGCGGACATCCACGCCAACTCCTTTGACACAGAACTTCCGTGTCAGGTCCATTTTACCGTGAATACAAGTAGCTACTATTGGTGTTGTACAAATACATTTATTTGTATACACTTTTTGAAAACAGCTTTTTCAATACATGTTTACTTTCGTCTTTTGGGGAGAGGCAGGCGAACCGGGAATGCCCTCGACGTCGCGAGTGTGTTCAACCATATTCGCGAAAACGACAAACGGCAAATGGCGAAGCGCTCGGTAAAGAAAACAAATCGAGTTGCTCCTGCGTGAGGCGCGGTAAGCTAGGGAACCCCAGGAGTCTTGAGGAGAGAAGAAATACTGATTCGTCGAGAGGACGTGGCTCTTGGCCGCGAGGAAGCCTCAAACACCGCGGCATATAACAAAGTCGTCCTTGGCTCGCGAGGGCAGCTATTTCAAATAAGGAGGCGTGTTTACTGTCTGTTTTTCTGTTTGTTTGTTTTTAAATAAACGCTATTTCCCGTTGTATCCGTCTCGTGTTTACTTTTGGTGAAAATATGAAGGTTGAACTACACATTTGCTCGCATGGAAAACGAAACAATAAATTATAAATGTTGCTGCATAAATGATCAACTGTGACTTCAGTGAGGGAAAGTGTTCTTTCTTGAACAGAAAAGCAACCACAGACCGAGCAGCAGGTATGAAACAACTTCTACTTTGTCCATCGCTGCGCTGTTGTGTATCGCACAGAAGTGATGCTGGGGAAAACATTGTCCCGCTTTACCGTGTCGACTCCGCCCACCGTCTCGTAATCACAGAGCCAATGAAAACGCAATTGTACCGAGGCGAACCGTGGTGAGGCAAGGCAATGAAAACAGGCCCTAAACTGGGCTTGAAGGAACAGTGGGTAAAATCCTCCCATCTAGTGGTCAGATTGCAGACTGCTTTTGTTGCAGATTCTGAAGTCGACGTTTCACTTTGATGTTCAGAGTGATGACACCCTGGTAAAATTCCATCGTTATAAACTCTCCATCATTTCTTCTCTATTCAGGTTGGAGTACTGCTGGTTGTCAAAGCTCATTTGTGATTGGCTGCTCTCAGCTCTGAAATCCAACCCCTCCCACCTCAGACACCTGGACCTGAGTCAGAACCAGCTGCAGGATTCATTAGTAAAGGTTCTGAGTGGTTTTCTGCAGAGTCCAGATTGTAAACTGGAGACTCTGAGGTCAGTTCACCCTCTTCACTCTACAACTTCTATCACTCTTGTTGTTGTCGTCATGATTTTCACTTCACTGCTGTTGGAAATTCAATTTGCAGACACTGGTTTGTGTTTGAAATGAGTGGAACTGGGTTTGAAGCAGGGGTGTCCATTAGGTCAATCGTGTGGAGTCCTCGTCACTTCCAGCAGGTAGAATGGTTCAGGCAGCAACTCAGTGATCTTGGTCATAATGTACGATGTGCTGGATTTTGTTTTTATATGTGCTGGATTTTACAGTCAAAGGTAAATGAGACGAATCGGCTTCTGCACCGCTCAGATCAAATAAAGGAGACATAAAGCAGATTTCATTTTAAATCTGAAACTATAATAATTGTTAAAATCAATGTATACTTCAGATACCTGCATTCTGTATGAGAGCAGACAGGGACAGCAAAAAGAGTTTGGCTGTTGTTTTCTTTAAATACACGCCAAACTACCGTGCTTGTCACGTGAGCTTGCAATCCTGGCGTAAACTGACGGAGACGCCTCACTCGCAAAATACGCTTCAAAGTCACGCACAGTAGAAGCACCGGAGATCCTGGGAGATGCTGCTAGCAAAACATCTGCGTTCCACACACACACACACACACACACACACACACACACACACACACACACTCACACACACACACACACACACCGATTGTATAGTAGGTAGATCTTTTTGACTTGGTCATTTTAAAAGTAGCTCGCATGTTGAAAAAGTGTGAGCATCCCTGGTTTAAAGGTACAGAGTGTAAAATCCTGCCATCTGGTGGTCAGATTTCAGCGCTCATTCACTCACCCTCTCTCCTTTGTTGAGTGTCAGATTCTAAAGTCGACTTTTGACTTTGATTCTCAGAGTGATGACACCCTGGAAAAACTCTCCATCATTATAAACTCTCCTTCATTTCTTCTTTATTCAGGTTGTGGAGGTGCAGTTTGTCAAAGCTCAGCTGTGATTGGCTGCTCTCAGCTCTGAAGTCCAACCCCTCCCACCTCAGACACTTGGACCTGAGTTGGAACCACCTTCAGGATTCAACAGTGAAGGAGCTGAGTGGTTTTCTGCAGGGTCCAGACTGTAAACTGGAGACTCTGAGGTCAGTTCACCCTCTTCACTCTACAACTTCTATCACTCTTGTTGTTGTTGTCATGATTTTCACTTCACTGCTGTTGGAAATTCAATTTGCAGTCACTGCTTTGTGTTTGAAGCGTATGAAATTGGGTGGAAAGGTACAGTGTGTAAAATCCTACCATCTAGTGGTCAGATTTCAGATTGCTTTAGTGTCAGATTCTGAAGTCAACATTTCACTTTGATTTTCAGAGTGATGACACCCTGGAAAAACTCTCCATCATTTCTTCTCTATTCAGGTTGTGGAGATGTAGTTTGTCATAGATCAGCTGTGATTGGCTGCTCTCAGCTCTGAAGTCCAACCCCTCCCACCTCAGAGAGCTGGACCTGGCTGAGAACTATCTTCAGGATTCATCAGTTAAGGAGCTGAGTGGTTTTCTGCAGAGTCCAGACTGTAAACTGGAGACTCTGAGGTCAGTTCACCCTCTTCACTCTACAACTTCTATCACTCTTGTTGTTGTCGTCATGATTTTCACTTCACTGCTGTTGGAAATTCAATTTGCAGACACTGGTTTGTGATAGTAATGTAATGTAAGTAATAAGAAACTGTGCTTGAAGGTACAGTGGGTAAAATCCTCCCATCTAGTGGTCAGATTGCACATTGCAGATGCTGAAGTGGACATATCACTTTGATTTTCAGAGTGATGACACGCAGGAAAAACTCTCCATCATTATAAACTCTTCATCATTATAAACTCTTCATCATTTATTCTCTGTTCAGGTTGTGGTGCTGCAGTTTGTCAGAGCTCAGCTGTGATTGGCTGCTCTCAGCTCTGAAGTCCAACCCCTCCCACCTCAGAGAGCTGGACCTGAATATGAACCCCCTGAAGGAGTCATCAGTGAAGCCACTGATGGATCTTGTCTACAGCAGTGACCATCAACTGAAGAGTGTGAGGTTAGTACTGGTTTGGAACCAGTGGATGATGGTTCCAGCACCAAAGCCAGTTGATCCCACAGCAGAGGTCCAGTGTTCCCAGTCACAGTGTGAGAGGAGAATGGTGACGTCCAGCTGCTCCTCATTCATCCAACATCTGCTGCCAAACTGCTTCTTCTCTCAGTTCACCACCCAATTATTGATCAGTTCATCTTCATCAGGCCTCAGTATCAGTCCAACACTCCATGGTCACATGACCTTCTGATGTTCCACACTTGACATGTGACTGAGAGTCTGCTTCTTCTCACCAGTCACTCCATCATCTCCATCAACAGTCAACGTCTCTGTGATGATGCGTTCAAGGACCGTGAGTCCTGACTCCTACTGTCTCTTCTTATCTTTGCAGGTGGTGGTGAGGATGAGGAGAGTGAAGAGGAGCGCTCCATCTACTGGTGGCTGACAGAACTACAACCAGTGGAGCCAAACAGCAAGCTGCACGCACCAACACTGTGTGGGCGTGTCACAACCTTTGACCCCAGTGCAGCCTGGTGGCTGGCGGACTGCTTCTCCCTACAAGCTGCTGTAGTTACTGGGAGAGACGTCCCAGAAGCCACTGGTGGAGCTGAATCCTCAGTGGAAGAAGCAGGACTTGGAGCAGCTGCTCAGTGAAGGCAGCAGCAACACAACCACTGCTTCTGCTCTCATCATCCACGGCTGGAACATCTCAGCATGAAGGTTCCACACATCAACAACACACTGCTCTGCTCTCACTTCAGAGTTCTATAACATCTTCATTTTGGAGGTGAAAAATACTTTTCAAGAGACTTTATTTCTGCTTCATGATCTTAAATAAGGAAATCATGTGGAAAAGATAAAGTGATTCACAACACCTGTGATGGGAACTCAAATCATTATTGAATCATAAGTAAGACAAAAGAAGTTTCCCTCAAAATAATTCATGGTTTTGATGCTTGCCAGATGTTTGTGTGGAGATTTCAGAAGGACGTCAATGAATCAGAAGGAAACCAGATCATTTATTTTATGTGATTATGTTATATCATCCTAACTTTGTTACAAGCTCAAACATTATATTTCAATGATTCAATATTCTGACAATAAAAGCCATCACAACCTGTGTGACCTTGACCTCAACTGACGTTTCATTTCTGCTGCTTTAACACTTTGATTATATATCTCCTGAAGTCCTGCCATGGGGATTCTCCGTATCTGAATAACTTGTGTACTCAAACCTTCTGTAGGCCATACCCACTTCTCCACTAGGTCTCAACATAAACCACATGAATCAATGAAAATAAATCTCACTTTTACAAACAAATCCAATTCAGTTCAAATATAATTTAAATAAAATAAATGATACATTATAATTAATGATGATACATTATAATTAATCACCAACAATATCCAATGCTGGATATGAGGTGGTTTGCCCTCTCTGGGTCGGTGGGGAGGCCCTGCCTCAGGGGGAGGAGTTCCAGCATCTCGGGGTCTAGTTTGGGACGCCTCCCTGGGGAGGTGTTCCAGGCATGTCCCACCAGGAGGAGACCCTGCTGGAGGGACCAGGTCTCTGGGCTGGACTGGGAAGCCTTGGGGTCCCACTGGAGGAGCTGGAGGAGGTGACTGGGTCCAGGGAAGTCTGGGGGTCTCTGCTGAGGCTGCTGCCCCCGGGACCTGACTCCGGATACGGCAGTAGAAGATGGATGGATGGATGGATGCCAGGTGATAGAACATTTCATAAAAACAGACTCTGCATTATAACTTCTATTACACTCTAAATAACTCACTCCAATATAACTGCACTCGTCCTTCTCTCACGTTACATTGGATCACAATGACCAAACAACACAACAAAGACAATGATCCAACTGTACTGCCACTTCCAGACTCAGTGTAGGTCTTTAGGCCTCTTGGACCTTCATGCGAACCACTGCGTGTTGACTGGAGGTGAAACATGGCTGACTGCTGTCCTCCTACCTGGACAATGCAATCTCACTTTCAATCTCACAGCCACTAAAAAACCTGATTGTGATTGAGAGGTCCTCAGCAGCCAATCACTGTTGGGAGTCCAGCCTTCAAACAATCCTCCTGAATCCACAGTCACATCTGTGAGCATCTGGAACTTTGGCCCTGATCCTCCACACCACACAACTTGGGATGACAGCGCCACCTACCTGGATCCTTTCAGCAGCCAGTCCATGCTCTGACCCGTTTCCACTGTGGCCTGTTGGCTCATCTGGACCGGAGTCTGGATCATCAGTGTCCAGGTTCATGGAATCTGTCAGAGTGCCGCCGTCCTGTGATGTAATGATAGAGAATCACTCTATTTATACTAATGTGCAGAACCACGAGAGTGTCATTTCTTCACTGCTGTCAGCAACAAGCATTTGGTGTCACACTGGTGTACAACACTTATGGGCTAATTAATAAGAAATGACATATTTATGAATCACCCGCAATGCCCAGATTGTTGCTGCTTATCTGCTTATATGAGCCGTCAACTGTTGCAATATAGAACCACGGGCAGGAAATTACAATTAGTGTAGAGTGTATTATAATTTAAAAGTTTACTAACGGTAGTTCTTTAAAGAATTTAGCAGGGATGGAACAGGCTAACGTGACGACGTCACTTGTAAAACTGAAGGAGCTCAACCTGCTGTCACGGTGAAAACTCCGTGTTACGTCCCGTCGAGGGGGACCGAGACGCAACGTGTGGGACACCTTCCCCCACTCCCAAGCCTCATTAATTTCTCACGGCAGTTGGCGGTTTTCAACAAAAACATTTATGAATCAGTAAATGAAATAAACAAAACAACTTAACCGGTGGGCAGCAAAGGTTTCAGGGTGGGCCCAGGCCAAAATAATAAACCAAACTCCAACTACCTCGCCTTAAGAACTAACTAAAGAAAGAAAGAGAAGCCAAATAAGGAAAGGCTAACCTCCCTACATACTTAATAAACAGGAGAAAAGAGGGGACAAAGAAAATGGCAGCCCACCCCTACGGCTGCGTGCTCTAACACCATTTCAGAAGTGACTAACTGCAGACTTGGGAGCGGAGGAGGGATGACCGTTAGGCTGGCTCGACTGCTCCTCCTTCTCAGCCATGGCGCGTCCAATCAGCAGCCAACATCCAGGACCGCACCTGCAAGGCATCATCCACTCTCACACACACACACACACACACACAGACACAAACATAGAGGCACCTAGACCCACCCGTGGGTCATAACACCCCCTCCCTTAAGAACCAAACCCTATTAACATACCGACAAACAAAACTAAACAAGAAAACCCTCAGTTCCCCCGAAATAAGAATTTTGCAGCTAGTCCACATGTACACGTGATAATGCATCTGCCAACACAATATCAAGATCCCTAGATAGTAAGTTTTATGGATGGATAGAAATAGATAAGTTAGTTAAAGTTACACACACTATATATATATATATATATATTTTTTTTTTTTTTTTTTTTTTTATTATTATTAACCTCTTTCAATGAACTCCAAAACATACATGGT